>NW_026645788.1:35000-68461 GCF_949987535.1 Balaenoptera acutorostrata | reverse complement strand
TACCCTACGCCGTACCCGAACCCCTCCCCGAACCCGTACCCTAAGCCGTACCCTAACCCTAACCCTAACCCTAACCCTAACCCTAAGCTACCCTTGACTGCTTCTGCCTCCGATAGATTTCCTAAGCACTAGTGTTTTAAGGAACAGGTTAAAAAGAGAATCCTAATGTGATTTCTTGAGAATGGGTGTGTTCCGTATCTTATCCTAGTGTCTAAACTCTTCTCCATGGCTGGACCCCCAAATAATATTCCTTTACGTGCTAAGGGGTATCTAGAGAGTGGGATAGGTTTAATAACTACCCTAACCCTAACGCGTACCCTAACCCTAACCCCTACCCTAACCCTAACGCGTACCCTAATCCTAACCCGTACCCTAAACCGAGCCCTAACCCTAACACTAACCCTAACCCTAACCATAGCCCATACCCTACGCCGTACCCGAACCCCTCCCCGAACCCGTACCCTAAGCCGTACCCTAACCCTAACCCTAACCCTAACCCTAACCCTAAGCTACCCTTGACTGCTTCTGCCTCCGATAGATTTCCTAAGCACTAGTGTTTTAAGGAACAGGTTAAAAAGAGAATCCTAATGTGATTTCTTGTGAATGGGTTTGTTCCTTATCTTATCCTAGTGTCTAAACTCTTCTCCATGGCTGGACCCCCAAATAATATTCCTTTACGTGCTAAGGGGTATCTAGAGAGTGGGATAGGTTTAATAACTACCCTAACCCTAACGCGTACCCTAACCCTAACCCCTACCCTAACCCTAACACGTACCCTAATCCTAACCCGTACCCTAAACCGAGCCCTAACCCTAACACTAACCCTAACCCTAACCCTAGCCCATACCCTACGCCGTACCCGAACCCCTCCCCGAACCCGTACCCTAAGCCGTACCCTAACCCTAACCCTAACCCTAACCCTAACCCTAAGCTACCCTTGACTGCTTCTGCCTCCGATAGATTTCCTAAGCACTAGTGTTTTAAGGAACAGGTTAAAAAGAGAATCCTAATGTGATTTCTTGTGAATGGGTGTGTTCCTTATCTTATCCTAGTGTCTAAACTCTTCTCCATGGCTGGACCCCCAAATAATATTCCTTTACGTGCTAAGGGGTATCTAGAGAGTGGGATAGGTTTAATAACTACCCTAACCCTAACGCGTACCCTAACCCTAACCCCTACCCTAACCCTAACGCGTACCCTAATCCTAACCCGTACCCTAAACCGAGCCCTAACCCTAACACTAACCCTAACCCTAACCCTAGCCCATACCCTACGCCGTACCCGAACCCCTCCCCGAACCCGTACCCTAAGCCGTACTCTAACCCTAACCCTAACCCTAACCCTAACCCTAAGCTACCCTTGACTGCTTCTGCCTCCAATAGATTTCCTAAGCACTAGTGTTTTAAGGAACAGGTTAAAAAGAGAATCCTAATGTGATTTCTTGAGAATGGGTGTGTTCCTTATCTTATCCTAGTGTTTAAACTCTTCTCCATGGCTGGACCCCCAAATAATATTCCTTTACGTGCTAAGGGGTATCTAGAGAGTGGGATAGGTTTAATAACTACCCTAACCCTAACACGTACCCTAACCCTAACGCGTACCCTAATCCTAACCCGTACCCTAAACCGAGCCCTAACCCTAACACTAACCCTAACCCTAACCCTAGCCCATACCCTACGCCGTAACCGAACCCCTCCCCGAACCCGTACCCTAAGCCGTACCCTAACCCTAACCCTAACCCTAACCCTAAGCTACCCTTGACTGCTTCTGCCTCCAATAGATTTCCTAAGCACTAGTGTTTTAAGGAACAGGTTAAAAAGAGAATCCTAATGTGATTTCTTGAGAATGGGTGTGTTCCTTATCTTATCCTAGTGTCTAAACTCTTCTCCATGGCTGGACCCCCAAATAATATTCCCTTACGTGCTAAGGGGTATCTAGAGAGTGGGATAGGTTTAATAACTACCCTAACCCTAACGCGTACCCTAACCCTAACCCCTACCCTAACCCTAACGCGTACCCTAATCCTAACCCGTACCCTAAACCGAGCCCTAACCCTAACACTAACCCTAACCCTAACCCTAGCCCATACCCTACGCCGTACCCGAACCCCTCCCCGAACCCGTACCCTAAGCCGTACCCTAACCCTAACCCTAAACCTAACCCTAACCCTAAGCTACCCTTGACTGCTTCTGCCTCCGATAGATTTCCTAAGCACTAGTGTTTTAAGGAACAGGTTAAAAAGAGAATCCTAATGTGATTTCTTGAGAATGGGTGTGTTCCGTATCTTATCCTAGTGTCTAAACTCTTCTCCATGGCTGGACCCCCAAATAATATTCCTTTACGTGCTAAGGGGTATCTAGAGAGTGGGATAGGTTTAATAACTACCCTAACCCTAACACGTACCCTAACCCTAACGCGTACCCTAATCCTAACCCGTACCCTAAACCGAGCCCTAACCCTAACACTAACCCTAACCCTAACCCTAGCCCATACCCTACGCCGTAACCGAACCCCTCCCCGAACCCGTACCCTAAGCCGTACCCTAACCCTAACCCTAACCCTAACCCTAAGCTACCCTTGACTGCTTCTGCCTCCAATAGATTTCCTAAGCACTAGTGTTTTAAGGAACAGGTTAAAAAGAGAATCCTAATGTGATTTCTTGAGAATGGGTGTGTTCCTTATCTTATCCTAGTGTCTAAACTCTTCTCCATGGCTGGACCCCCAAATAATATTCCCTTACGTGCTAAGGGGTATCTAGAGAGTGGGATAGGTTTAATAACTACCCTAACCCTAACGCGTACCCTAACCCTAACCCCTACCCTAACCCTAACGCGTACCCTAATCCTAACCCGTACCCTAAACCGAGCCCTAACCCTAACACTAACCCTAACCCTAACCCTAGCCCATACCCTACGCCGTACCCGAACCCCTCCCCGAACCCGTACCCTAAGCCGTACCCTAACCCTAACCCTAAACCTAACCCTAACCCTAAGCTACCCTTGACTGCTTCTGCCTCCAATAGATTTCCTAAGCACTAGTGTTTTAAGGAACAGGTTAAAAAGAGAATCCTAATGTGATTTCTTGAGAATGGGTGTGTTCCTTATCTTATCCTAGTGTTTAAACTCTTCTCCATGGCTGGACCCCCAAATAATATTCCTTTACGTGCTAAGGGGTATCTAGAGAGTGGGATAGGTTTAATAACTACCCTAACCCTAACGCGTACCCTAACCCTAACCCCTACCCTAACCCTAACGCGTACCCTAATCCTAACCCGTACCCTAAACCGAGCCCTAACCCTAACACTAACCCTAACCCTAACCCTAGCCCATACCCTAGGCCGTACCCGAACACCTCCCCGAACCCGTACCCTAAGCCGTACCCTAACCCTAACCCTAACCCTAACCCTAAGCTACCCTTGACTGCTTCTGCCTCCAATAGATTTCCTAAGCACTAGTGTTTTAACGAACAGGTTAAAAAGAGAATCCTAATGTGATTTCTTCAGAATGGTTGTGTTCCTCATCTTATCCTAGTGTCTAAACTCTTCTCCATGGCTGGACCCCCAAATAATATTCCCTTACGTGCTAAGGGGTATCTAGAGAGTGGGATAGGTTTAATAACTACCCTAACCCTAACGCGTACCCTAACCCTAACCCCTACCCTAACCCTAACGCGTACCCTAATCCTAACCCGTACCCTAAACCGAGCCCTAACCCTAACACTAACACTAACCCTAACCCTAGCCCATACCCTACGCCGTACCCGAAACCCTCCCCGAACCCGTACCCTAACCCTAACCCTAACCCTAACCCTAACCCTAAGCTACCCTTGACTGCTTCTGCCTCCAATAGATTTCCTAAGCACTAGTGTTTTAAGGAACAGGTTAAAAAGAGAATCCTAATGTGATTTCTTGAGAATGGGTATGTTCCTTATCTTATCCTAGTGTCTAAACTCTTCTCCATGGCTGGACCCCCAAATAATATTCCTTTACGTGCTAAGGGGTATCTAGAGAGTGGGATAGGTTTAATAACTACCCTAACCCTAACACGTACCCTAACCCTAACGCGTACCCTAATCCTAACCCGTACCCTAAACCGAGCCCTAACCCTAACACTAACCCTAACCCTAACCCTAGCCCATACCCTACGCCATACCCGAACCCCTCCCCGAACCCGTACCCTAAGCCGTACCCTAACCCTAACCCTAACCCTAACCCTAAGCTACCCTTGACTGCTTCTGCCTCCAATAGATTTCGTAAGCACTAGTGTTTTAAGGAACAGGTTAAAAAGAGAATCCTAATGTGATTTCTTGAGAATGGGTGTGTTCCTTATCTTATCCTAGTGTCTAAACTCTTCTCCATGGCTGGACCCCCAAATAATATTCCCTTACGTGCTAAGGGGTATCTAGAGAGTGGGATAGGTTTAATAACTACCCTAACCCTAACGCGTACCCTAACCCTAACCCCTACCCTAACCCTAACGCGTACCCTAATCCTAACCCGTACCCTAAACCGAGCCCTAACCCTAACACTAACCCTAACCCTAACCCTAGCCCATACCCTACGCCGTACCCGAACCCCTCCCCGAACCCGTACCCTAAGCCGTACCCTAACCCTAACCCTAACCCTAACCCTAACCCTAAGCTACCCTTGACTGCTTCTGCCTCCAATAGATTTCCTAAGCACTAGTGTTTTAAGGAACAGGTTAAAAAGAGAATCCTAATGTGATTTCTTGAGAATGGGTGTGTTCCTTATCTTATCCTAGTGTCTAAACTCTTCTCCATGGCTGGACCCCCAAATAATATTCCTTTACGTGCTAAGGGGTATCTAGAGAGTGGGATAGGTTTAATAACTACCCTAACCCTAATGCGTACCCTAACCCTAACCCCTACCCTAACCCTAACGCGTACCCTAATCCTAACCCGTACCCTAAACCGAGCCCTAACCCTAACACTAACCCTAACCCTAACCCTAGCCCATACCCTACGCCGTACCCGAACCCCTCCCCGAACCCGTACCGTAAGCCGTACCCTAACCCTAACCCTAACCCTAACCCTAACCCTAAGCTACCCTTGACTGCTTCTGCCTCCGATAGATTTCCTAAGCACTAGTGTTTTAAGGAACAGGTTAAAAAGAGAATCCTAATGTGATTTCTTGAGAATGGGTGTGTTCCTTATCTTATCCTAGTGTCTAAACTCTTCTCCATGGCTGGACCCCCAAATAATATTCCTTTACGTGCTAAGGGGTATCTAGAGAGTGGGATAGGTTTAATAACTACCCTAACCCTAACGCGTACCCTAACCCTAACGCGTACCCTAATCCTAACCCGTACCCTAAACCGAGCCCTAACCCTAACACTAACCCTAACCCTAACCCTAGCCCATACCCTACGCCGTAACCGAACCCCTCCCCGAACCCGTACCCTAAGCCGTACCCTAACCCTAACCCTAAACCTAACCCTAACCCTAAGCTACCCTTGACTGCTTCTGCCTCCGATAGATTTCCTAAGCACTAGTGTTTTAAGGAACAGGTTAAAAAGAGAATCCTAATGTGATTTCTTGAGAATGGGTGTGTTCCGTATCTTATCCTAGTGTCTAAACTCTTCTCCATGGCTGGACCCCCAAATAATATTCCTTTACGTGCTAAGGGGTATCTAGAGAGTGGGATAGGTTTAATAACTACCCTAACCCTAACACGTACCCTAACCCTAACGCGTACCCTAATCCTAACCCGTACCCTAAACCGAGCCCTAACCCTAACACTAACCCTAACCCTAACCCTAGCCCATACCCTACGCCGTAACCGAACCCCTCCCCGAACCCGTACCCTAAGCCGTACCCTAACCCTAACCCTAACCCTAACCCTAAGCTACCCTTGACTGCTTCTGCCTCCAATAGATTTCCTAAGCACTAGTGTTTTAAGGAACAGGTTAAAAAGAGAATCCTAATGTGATTTCTTGAGAATGGGTGTGTTCCTTATCTTATCCTAGTGTCTAAACTCTTCTCCATGGCTGGACCCCCAAATAATATTCCCTTACGTGCTAAGGGGTATCTAGAGAGTGGGATAGGTTTAATAACTACCCTAACCCTAACGCGTACCCTAACCCTAACCCCTACCCTAACCCTAACGCGTACCCTAATCCTAACCCGTACCCTAAACCGAGCCCTAACCCTAACACTAACCCTAACCCTAACCCTAGCCCATACCCTACGCCGTACCCGAACCCCTCCCCGAACCCGTACCCTAAGCCGTACCCTAACCCTAACCCTAAACCTAACCCTAACCCTAAGCTACCCTTGACTGCTTCTGCCTCCAATAGATTTCCTAAGCACTAGTGTTTTAAGGAACAGGTTAAAAAGAGAATCCTAATGTGATTTCTTGAGAATGGGTGTGTTCCTTATCTTATCCTAGTGTTTAAACTCTTCTCCATGGCTGGACCCCCAAATAATATTCCTTTACGTGCTAAGGGGTATCTAGAGAGTGGGATAGGTTTAATAACTACCCTAACCCTAACGCGTACCCTAACCCTAACCCCTACCCTAACCCTAACGCGTACCCTAATCCTAACCCGTACCCTAAACCGAGCCCTAACCCTAACACTAACCCTAACCCTAACCCTAGCCCATACCCTAGGCCGTACCCGAACACCTCCCCGAACCCGTACCCTAAGCCGTACCCTAACCCTAACCCTAACCCTAACCCTAAGCTACCCTTGACTGCTTCTGCCTCCAATAGATTTCCTAAGCACTAGTGTTTTAACGAACAGGTTAAAAAGAGAATCCTAATGTGATTTCTTCAGAATGGTTGTGTTCCTCATCTTATCCTAGTGTCTAAACTCTTCTCCATGGCTGGACCCCCAAATAATATTCCCTTACGTGCTAAGGGGTATCTAGAGAGTGGGATAGGTTTAATAACTACCCTAACCCTAACGCGTACCCTAACCCTAACCCCTACCCTAACCCTAACGCGTACCCTAATCCTAACCCGTACCCTAAACCGAGCCCTAACCCTAACACTAACCCTAACCCTAACCCTAGCCCATACCCTACGCCGTACCCGAAACCCTCCCCGAACCCGTACCCTAACCCTAACCCTAACCCTAACCCTAACCCTAAGCTACCCTTGACTGCTTCTGCCTCCAATAGATTTCCTAAGCACTAGTGTTTTAAGGAACAGGTTAAAAAGAGAATCCTAATGTGATTTCTTGAGAATGGGTATGTTCCTTATCTTATCCTAGTGTCTAAACTCTTCTCCATGGCTGGACCCCCAAATAATATTCCTTTACGTGCTAAGGGGTATCTAGAGAGTGGGATAGGTTTAATAACTACCCTAACCCTAACACGTACCCTAACCCTAACGCGTACCCTAATCCTAACCCGTACCCTAAACCGAGCCCTAACCCTAACACTAACCCTAACCCTAACCCTAGCCCATACCCTACGCCATACCCGAACCCCTCCCCGAACCCGTACCCTAAGCCGTACCCTAACCCTAACCCTAACCCTAACCCTAAGCTACCCTTGACTGCTTCTGCCTCCAATAGATTTCGTAAGCACTAGTGTTTTAAGGAACAGGTTAAAAAGAGAATCCTAATGTGATTTCTTGAGAATGGGTGTGTTCCTTATCTTATCCTAGTGTCTAAACTCTTCTCCATGGCTGGACCCCCAAATAATATTCCCTTACGTGCTAAGGGGTATCTAGAGAGTGGGATAGGTTTAATAACTACCCTAACCCTAACGCGTACCCTAACCCTAACCCCTACCCTAACCCTAACGCGTACCCTAATCCTAACCCGTACCCTAAACCGAGCCCTAACCCTAACACTAACCCTAACCCTAACCCTAGCCCATACCCTACGCCGTACCCGAACCCCTCCCCGAACCCGTACCCTAAGCCGTACCCTAACCCTAACCCTAACCCTAACCCTAACCCTAAGCTACCCTTGACTGCTTCTGCCTCCAATAGATTTCCTAAGCACTAGTGTTTTAAGGAACAGGTTAAAAAGAGAATCCTAATGTGATTTCTTGAGAATGGGTGTGTTCCTTATCTTATCCTAGTGTCTAAACTCTTCTCCATGGCTGGACCCCCAAATAATATTCCTTTACGTGCTAAGGGGTATCTAGAGAGTGGGATAGGTTTAATAACTACCCTAACCCTAATGCGTACCCTAACCCTAACCCCTACCCTAACCCTAACGCGTACCCTAATCCTAACCCGTACCCTAAACCGAGCCCTAACCCTAACAC
This sequence comes from Balaenoptera acutorostrata, assembly GCF_949987535.1. Classification (NCBI taxonomy): domain Eukaryota; kingdom Metazoa; phylum Chordata; class Mammalia; order Artiodactyla; family Balaenopteridae; genus Balaenoptera; species Balaenoptera acutorostrata. The sequence continues at coordinate 60,220 of NW_026645788.1, read as the reverse complement.
TAACCCTAACCCTAACCCTAGCCCATACCCTACGCCGTACCCGAACCCCTCCCCGAACCCGTACCCTAAGCCGTACCCTAACCCTAACCCTAACCCTAACCCTAACCCTAAGCTACCCTTGACTGCTTCTGCCTCCGATAGATTTCCTAAGCACTAGTGTTTTAAGGAACAGGTTAAAAAGAGAATCCTAATGTGATTTCTTGAGAATGGGTGTGTTCCTTATCTTATCCTAGTGTCTAAACTCTTCTCCATGGCTGGACCCCCAAATAATATTCCTTTACGTGCTAAGGGGTATCTAGAGAGAGGGATAGGTTTAATAACTACCCTAACCCTAACACGTACCCTAACCCTAACCCCTACCCTAACCCTAACGCGTACCCTAATCCTAACCCGTACCCTAAACCGAGCCCTAACCCTAACACTAACCCTAACCCTAACCCTAGCCCATACCCTACGCCGTACCCGAACCCCTCCCCGAACCCGTACCCTAAGCCGTACTCTAACCCTAACCCTAACCCTAACCCTAACCCTAAGCTACCCTTGACTGCTTCTGCCTCCAATAGATTTCCTAAGCACTAGTGTTTTAAGGAACAGGTTAAAAAGAGAATCCTAATGTGATTTCTTGAGAATGGGTGTGTTCCTTATCTTATCCTAGTGTCTAAACTCTTCTCCATGGCTGGACCCCCAAATAATATTCCTTTACGTGCTAAGGGGTATCTAGAGAGTGGGATAGGTTTAATAACTACCCTAACCCTAACGCGTACCCTAACCCTAACCCCTACCCTAACCCTAACGCGTACCCTAATCCTAACCCGTACCCTAAACCGAGCCCTAACCCTAACACTAACCCTAACCCTAACCCTAGCCCATACCCTAGGCCGTACCCGAACACCTCCCCGAACCCGTACCCTAAGCCGTACCCTAACCCTAACCCTAACCCTAACCCTAAGCTACCCTTGACTGCTTCTGCCTCCAATAGATTTCCTAAGCACTAGTGTTTTAAGGAACAGGTTAAAAAGAGAATCCTAATGTGATTTCTTGAGAATGGTTGTGTTCCTCATCTTATCCTAGTGTCTAAACTCTTCTCCATGGCTGGACCCCCAAATAATATTCCCTTACGTGCTAAGGGGTATCTAGAGAGTGGGATAGGTTTAATAACTACCCTAACCCTAACGCGTACCCTAACCCTAACCCCTACCCTAACCCTAACGCGTACCCTAATCCTAACCCGTACCCTAAACCGAGCCCTAACCCTAACACTAACCCTAACCCTAACCATAGCCCATACCCTACGCCGTACCCGAACCCCTCCCCGAACCCGTACCCTAAGCCGTACCCTAACCCTAACCCTAACCCTAACCCTAACCCTAAGCTACCCTTGACTGCTTCTGCCTCCGATAGATTTCCTAAGCACTAGTGTTTTAAGGAACAGGTTAAAAAGAGAATCCTAATGTGATTTCTTGTGAATGGGTGTGTTCCTTATCTTATCCTAGTGTCTAAACTCTTCTCCATGGCTGGACCCCCAAATAATATTCCTTTACGTGCTAAGGGGTATCTAGAGAGTGGGATAGGTTTAATAACTACCCTAACCCTAACGCGTACCCTAACCCTAACCCCTACCCTAACCCTAACACGTACCCTAATCCTAACCCGTACCCTAAACCGAGCCCTAACCCTAACACTAACCCTAACCCTAACCCTAGCCCATACCCTACGCCGTACCCGAACCCCTCCCCGAACCCGTACCCTAAGCCGTACCCTAACCCTAACCCTAAACCTAACCCTAACCCTAAGCTACCCTTGACTGCTTCTGCCTCCGATAGATTTCCTAAGCACTAGTGTTTTAAGGAACAGGTTAAAAAGAGAATCCTAATGTGATTTCTTGTGAATGGGTGTGTTCCTTATCTTATCCTAGTGTCTAAACTCTTCTCCATGGCTGGACCCCCAAATAATATTCCTTTACGTGCTAAGGGGTATCTAGAGAGTGGGATAGGTTTAATAACTACCCTAACCCTAACGCGTACCCTAACCCTAACCCCTACCCTAACCCTAACGCGTACCCTAATCCTAACCCGTACCCTAAACCGAGCCCTAACCCTAACACTAACCCTAACCCTAACCCTAGCCCATACCCTACGCCGTACCCGAACCCCTCCCCGAACCCGTACCCTAAGCCGTACTCTAACCCTAACCCTAACCCTAACCCTAACCCTAAGCTACCCTTGACTGCTTCTGCCTCCAATAGATTTCCTAAGCACTAGTGTTTTAAGGAACAGGTTAAAAAGAGAATCCTAATGTGATTTCTTGAGAATGGGTGTGTTCCTTATCTTATCCTAGTGTTTAAACTCTTCTCCATGGCTGGACCCCCAAATAATATTCCTTTACGTGCTAAGGGGTATCTAGAGAGTGGGATAGGTTTAATAACTACCCTAACCCTAACACGTACCCTAACCCTAACGCGTACCCTAATCCTAACCCGTACCCTAAACCGAGCCCTAACCCTAACACTAACCCTAACCCTAACCCTAGCCCATACCCTACGCCGTAACCGAACCCCTCCCCGAACCCGTACCCTAAGCCGTACCCTAACCCTAACCCTAACCCTAACCCTAAGCTACCCTTGACTGCTTCTGCCTCCAATAGATTTCCTAAGCACTAGTGTTTTAAGGAACAGGTTAAAAAGAGAATCCTAATGTGATTTCTTGAGAATGGGTGTGTTCCTTATCTTATCCTAGTGTCTAAACTCTTCTCCATGGCTGGACCCCCAAATAATATTCCCTTACGTGCTAAGGGGTATCTAGAGAGTGGGATAGGTTTAATAACTACCCTAACCCTAACGCGTACCCTAACCCTAACCCCTACCCTAACCCTAACGCGTACCCTAATCCTAACCCGTACCCTAAACCGAGCCCTAACCCTAACACTAACCCTAACCCTAACCCTAGCCCATACCCTACGCCGTACCCGAACCCCTCCCCGAACCCGTACCCTAAGCCGTACCCTAACCCTAACCCTAAACCTAACCCTAACCCTAAGCTACCCTTGACTGCTTCTGCCTCCGATAGATTTCCTAAGCACTAGTGTTTTAAGGAACAGGTTAAAAAGAGAATCCTAATGTGATTTCTTGAGAATGGGTGTGTTCCGTATCTTATCCTAGTGTCTAAACTCTTCTCCATGGCTGGACCCCCAAATAATATTCCTTTACGTGCTAAGGGGTATCTAGAGAGTGGGATAGGTTTAATAACTACCCTAACCCTAACGCGTACCCTAACCCTAACGCGTACCCTAATCCTAACCCGTACCCTAAACCGAGCCCTAACCCTAACACTAACCCTAACCCTAACCCTAGCCCATACCCTACGCCATACCCGAACCCCTCCCCGAACCCGTACCCTAAGCCGTACCCTAACCCTAACCCTAACCCTAACCCTAAGCTACCCTTGACTGCTTCTGCCTCCAATAGATTTCCTAAGCACTAGTGTTTTAAGGAACAGGTTAAAAAGAGAATCCTAATGTGATTTCTTGAGAATGGGTGTGTTCCTTATCTTATCCTAGTGTCTAAACTCTTCTCCATGGCTGGACCCCCAAATAATATTCCCTTACGTGCTAAGGGGTATCTAGAGAGTGGGATAGGTTTAATAACTACCCTAACCCTAACGCGTACCCTAACCCTAACCCCTACCCTAACCCTAACGCGTACCCTAATCCTAACCCGTACCCTAAACCGAGCCCTAACCCTAACACTAACCCTAACCCTAACCATAGCCCATACCCTACGCCGTACCCGAACCCCTCCCCGAACCCGTACCCTAAGCCGTACCCTAACCCTAACCCTAACCCTAACCCTAACCCTAAGCTACCCTTGACTGCTTCTGCCTCCGATAGATTTCCTAAGCACTAGTGTTTTAAGGAACAGGTTAAAAAGAGAATCCTAATGTGATTTCTTGTGAATGGGTGTGTTCCTTATCTTATCCTAGTGTCTAAACTCTTCTCCATGGCTGGACCCCCAAATAATATTCCTTTACGTGCTAAGGGGTATCTAGAGAGTGGGATAGGTTTAATAACTACCCTAACCCTAACGCGTACCCTAACCCTAACCCCTACCCTAACCCTAACGCGTACCCTAATCCTAACCCGTACCCTAAACCGAGCCCTAACCCTAACACTAACCCTAACCCTAACCGTAGCCCATACCCTACGCCGTACCCGAACCCCTCCCCGAACCCGTACCCTAAGCCGTACTCTAACCCTAACCCTAACCCTAACCCTAACCCTAAGCTACCCTTGACTGCTTCTGCCTCCAATAGATTTCCTAAGCACTAGTGTTTTAAGGAACTGGTTAAAAAGAGAATCCTAATGTGATTTCTTGAGAATGGGTGTGTTCCTTATCTTATCCTAGTGTTTAAACTCTTCTCCATGGCTGGACCCCCAAATAATATTCCTTTACGTGCTAAGGGGTATCTAGAGAGTGGGATAGGTTTAATAACTACCCTAACCCTAACGCGTACCCTAACCCTAACCCCTACCCTAACCCTAACGCGTACCCTAATCCTAACCCGTACCCTAAACCGAGCCCTAACCCTAACACTAACCCTAACCCTAACCCTAGCCCATACCCTAGGCCGTACCCGAACACCTCCCCGAACCCGTACCCTAAGCCGTACCCTAACCCTAACCCTAACCCTAACCCTAAGCTACCCTTGACTGCTTCTGCCTCCAATAGATTTCCTAAGCACTAGTGTTTTAACGAACAGGTTAAAAAGAGAATCCTAATGTGATTTCTTCAGAATGGTTGTGTTCCTCATCTTATCCTAGTGTCTAAACTCTTCTCCATGGCTGGACCCCCAAATAATATTCCCTTACGTGCTAAGGGGTATCTAGAGAGTGGGATAGGTTTAATAACTATCCTAACCCTAACGCGTACCCTAACCCTAACCCCTACCCTAACCCTAACGCGTACCCTAATCCTAACCCGTACCCTAAACCGAGCCCTAACCCTAACACTAACCCTAACCCTAACCCTAGCCCATACCCTACGCCGTACCCGAAACCCTCCCCGAACCCGTACCCTAACCCTAACCCTAACCCTAACCCTAACCCTAAGCTACCCTTGACTGCTTCTGCCTCCAATAGATTTCCTAAGCACTAGTGTTTTAAGGAACAGGTTAAAAAGAGAATCCTAATGTGATTTCTTGAGAATGGGTATGTTCCTTATCTTATCCTAGTGTCTAAAGTCTTCTCCATGGCTGGACCCCAAATAATATTCCTTTACGTGCTAAGGGGTATCTAGAGAGTGGGATAGGTTTAATAACTACCCTAACCCTAACACGTACCCTAACCCTAACGCGTACCCTAATCCTAACCCGTACCCTAAACCGAGCCCTAACCCTAACACTAACCCTAACCCTAACCCTAGCCCATACCCTACGCCATACCCGAACCCCTCCCCGAACCCGTACCCTAAGCCGTACCCTAACCCTAACCCTAACCCTAACCCTAAGCTACCCTTGACTGCTTCTGCCTCCAATAGATTTCGTAAGCACTAGTGTTTTAAGGAACAGGTTAAAAAGAGAATCCTAATGTGATTTCTTGAGAATGGGTGTGTTCCTTATCTTATCCTAGTGTCTAAACTCTTCTCCATGGCTGGACCCCCAAATAATATTCCCTTACGTGCTAAGGGGTATCTAGAGAGTGGGATAGGTTTAATAACTACCCTAACCCTAACGCGTACCCTAACCCTAACCCCTACCCTAACCCTAACGCGTACCCTAATCCTAACCCGTACCCTAAACCGAGCCCTAACCCTAACACTAACCCTAACCCTAACCCTAGCCCATACCCTACGCCGTACCCGAACCCCTCCCCGAACCCGTACCCTAAGCCGTACCCTAACCCTAACCCTAACCCTAACCCTAACCCTAAGCTACCCTTGACTGCTTCTGCCTCCAATAGATTTCCTAAGCACTAGTGTTTTAAGGAACAGGTTAAAAAGAGAATCCTAATGTGATTTCTTGAGAATGGGTGTGTTCCTTATCTTATCCTAGTGTCTAAACTCTTCTCCATGGCTGGACCCCCAAATAATATTCCTTTACGTGCTAAGGGGTATCTAGAGAGTGGGATAGGTTTAATAACTACCCTAACCCTAATGCGTACCCTAACCCTAACCCCTACCCTAACCCTAACGCGTACCCTAATCCTAACCCGTACCCTAAACCGAGCCCTAACCCTAACACTAACCCTAACCCTAACCCTAGCCCATACCCTACGCCGTACCCGAACCCCTCCCCGAACCCGTACCCTAAGCCGTACCCTAACCCTAACCCTAACCCTAACCCTAACCCTAAGCTACCCTTGACTGCTTCTGCCTCCGATAGATTTCCTAAGCACTAGTGTTTTAAGGAACAGGTTAAAAAGAGAATCCTAATGTGATTTCTTGAGAATGGGTGTGTTCCTTATCTTATCCTAGTGTCTAAACTCTTCTCCATGGCTGGACCCCCAAATAATATTCCTTTACGTGCTAAGGGGTATCTAGAGAGTGGGATAGGTTTAATAACTACCCTAACCCTAACGCGTACCCTAACCCTAACCCCTACCCTAACCCTAACGCGTACCCTAATCCTAACCCGTACCCTAAACCGAGCCCTAACCCTAACACTAACCCTAACCCTAACCCTAGCCCATACCCTACGCCGTACCCGAACCCCTCCCCGAACCCGTACCCTAAGCCGTACTCTAACCCTAACCCTAACCCTAACCCTAACCCTAAGCTACCCTTGACTGCTTCTGCCTCCAATAGATTTCCTAAGCACTAGTGTTTTAAGGAACAGGTTAAAAAGAGAATCCTAATGTGATTTCTTGAGAATGGGTGTGTTCCTTATCTTATCCTAGTGTCTAAACTCTTCTCCATGGCTGGACCCCCAAATAATATTCCTTTACGTGCTAAGGGGTATCTAGAGAGTGGGATAGGTTTAATAACTACCCTAACCCTAACGCGTACCCTAACCCTAACCCCTACCCTAACCCTAACGCGTACCCTAATCCTAACCCGTACCCTAAACCGAGCCCTAACCCTAACACTAACCCTAACCCTAACCCTAGCCCATACCCTAGGCCGTACCCGAACACCTCCCCGAACCCGTACCCTAAGCCGTACCCTAACCCTAACCCTAACCCTAACCCTAAGCTACCCTTGACTGCTTCTGCCTCCAATAGATTTCCTAAGCACTAGTGTTTTAAGGAACAGGTTAAAAAGAGAATCCTAATGTGATTTCTTGAGAATGGTTGTGTTCCTCATCTTATCCTAGTGTCTAAACTCTTCTCCATGGCTGGACCCCCAAATAATATTCCCTTACGTGCTAAGGGGTATCTAGAGAGTGGGATAGGTTTAATAACTACCCTAACCCTAACGCGTACCCTAACCCTAACCCCTACCCTAACCCTAACGCGTACCCTAATCCTAACCCGTACCCTAAACCGAGCCCTAACCCTAACACTAACCCTAACCCTAACCCTAGCCCATACCCTACGCCGTACCCGAAACCCTCCCCGAACCCGTACCCTAAGCCGTACCCTATCCCTAACCCTAACCCTAACCCTAACCCTAAGCTACCCTTGACTGCTTCTGCCTCCAATAGATTTCCTAAGCACTAGTGTTTTAAGGAACAGGTTAAAAAGAGAATCCTAATGTGATTTCTTGAGAATGGGTGTGTTCCTTATCTTATCCTAGTGTCTAAACTCTTCTCCATGGCTGGACCCCCAAATAATATTCCTTTACGTGCTAAGGGGTATCTAGAGAGTGGGATAGGTTTAATAACTACCCTAACCCTAACGCGTACCCTAACCCTAACGCGTACCCTAATCCTAACCCGTACCCTAAACCGAGCCCTAACCCTAACACTAACCCTAACCCTAACCCTAGCCCATACCCTACGCCATACCCGAACCCCTCCCCGAACCCGTACCCTAAGCCGTACCCTAACCCTAACCCTAACCCTAACCCTAAGCTACCCTTGACTGCTTCTGCCTCCAATAGATTTCCTAAGCACTAGTGTTTTAAGGAACAGGTTAAAAAGAGAATCCTAATGTGATTTCTTGAGAATGGGTGTGTTCCTTATCTTATCCTAGTGTCTAAACTCTTCTCCATGGCTGGACCCCCAAATAATATTCCCTTACGTGCTAAGGGGTATCTAGAGAGTGGGATAGGTTTAATAACTACCCTAACCCTAACGCGTACCCTAACCCTAACCCCTACCCTAACCCTAATGCGTACCCTAATCCTAACCCGTACCCTAAACCGAGCCCTAACCCTAACACTAACCCTAACCCTAACCCTAGCCCATACCCTACGCCATACCCGAACCCCTCCCCGAACCCGTACCCTAAGCCGTACCCTAACCCTAACCCTAACCCTAACCCTAACCCTAAGCTACCCTTGATTGCTTCTGCCTCCAATAGATTTCCTAAGCACTAGTGTTTTAATGAACAGGTTAAAAAGAGAATCCTAATGTGATTTCTTGAGAATGGGTGTGTTCCTTATCTTATCCTAGTGTCTAAACTCTTCTCCATGGCTGGACCCCAAAATAATATTCCTTTACGTGCTAAGGGGTATCTAGAGAGTGGGATAGGTTTAATAACTACCCTAACCCTAATGCGTACCCTAACCCTAACCCCTACCCTAACCCTAACGCGTACCCTAATCCTAACCCGTACCCTAAACCGAGCCCTAACCCTAACACTAACCCTAACCCTAACCCTAGCCCATACCCTACGCCGTACCCGAACCCCTCCCCGAATCCGTACCCTAAGCCGTACCCTAACCCTAACCCTAACCCTAACCCTAACCCTAAGCTACCCTTGACTGCTTCTGCCTCCGATAGATTTCCTAAGCACTAGTGTTTTAAGGAACAGGTTAAAAAGAGAATCCTAATGTGATTTCTTGTGAATGGGTGTGTTCCTTATCTTATCCTAGTGTCTAAACTCTTCTCCATGGCTGGACCCCCAAATAATATTCCTTTACGTGCTAAGGGGTATCTAGAGAGTGGGATAGGTTTAATAACTACCCTAACCCTAACGCGTACCCTAACCCTAACCCCTACCCTAACCCTAACGCGTACCCTAATCCTAACCCGTACCCTAAACCGAGCCCTAACCCTAACACTAACCCTAACCCTAACCCTAGCCCATACCCTACGCCGTACCCGAACCCCTCCCCGAACCCGTACCCTAAGCCGTACTCTAACCCTAACCCTAACCCTAACCCTAACCCTAAGCTACCCTTGACTGCTTCTGCCTCCAATAGATTTCCTAAGCACTAGTGTTTTAAGGAACAGGTTAAAAAGAGAATCCTAATGTGATTTCTTGAGAATGGGTGTGTTCCTTATCTTATCCTAGTGTCTAAACTCTTCTCCATGGCTGGACCCCCAAATAATATTCCTTTACGTGCTAAGGGGTATCTAGAGAGTGGGTTAGGTTTAATAACTACCCTAACCCTAACGCGTACCCTAACCCTAACCCCTACCCTAACCCTAACGCGTACCCTAATCCTAACCCGTACCCTAAACCGAGCCCTAACCCTAACACTAACCCTAACCCTAACCCTAGCCCATACCCTAGGCCGTACCCGAACACCTCCCCGAACCCGTACCCTAAGCCGTACCCTAACCCTAACCCTAACCCTAACCCTAAGCTACCCTTGACTGCTTCTGCCTCCAATAGATTTCCTAAGCACTAGTGTTTTAAGGAACAGGTTAAAAAGAGAATCCTAATGTGATTTCTTGAGAATGGTTGTGTTCCTCATCTTATCCTAGTGTCTAAACTCTTCTCCATGGCTGGACCCCCAAATAATATTCCCTTACGTGCTAAGGGGTATCTAGAGAGTGGGATAGGTTTAATAACTACCCTAACCCTAACGCGTACCCTAACCCTAACCCCTACCCTAACCCTAACGCGTACCCTAATCCTAACCCGTACCCTAAACCGAGCCCTAACCCTAACACTAACCCTAACCCTAACCCTAGCCCATACCCTACGCCGTACCCGAAACCCTCCCCGAACCCGTACCCTAACCCTAACCCTAACCCTAACCCTAACCCTAAGCTACCCTTGACTGCTTCTGCCTCCAATAGATTTCCTAAGCACTAGTGTTTTAAGGAACAGGTTAAAAAGAGAATCCTAATGTGATTTCTTGAGAATGGGTATGTTCCTTATCTTATCCTAGTGTCTAAACTCTTCTCCATGGCTGGACCCCCAAATAATATTCCTTTACGTGCTAAGGGGTATCTAGAGAGTGGGATAGGTTTAATAACTACCCTAACCCTAACACGTACCCTAACCCTAACGCGTACCCTAATCCTAACCCGTACCCTAAACCGAGCCCTAACCCTAACACTAACCCTAACCCTAACCCTAGCCCATACCCTACGCCATACCCGAACCCCTCCCCGAACCCGTACCCTAAGCCGTACCCTAACCCTAACCCTAACCCTAACCCTAAGCTACCCTTGACTGCTTCTGCCTCCAATAGATTTCGTAAGCACTAGTGTTTTAAGGAACAGGTTAAAAAGAGAATCCTAATGTGATTTCTTGAGAATGGGTGTGTTCCTTATCTTATCCTAGTGTCTAAACTCTTCTCCATGGCTGGACCCCCAAATAATATTCCCTTACGTGCTAAGGGGTATCTAGAGAGTGGGATAGGTTTAATAACTACCCTAACACTAACGCGTACCCTAACCCTAACCCCTACCCTAACCCTAACGCGTACCCTAATCCTAACCCGTACCCTAAACCGAGCCCTAACCCTAACACTAACCCTAACCCTAACCCTAGCCCATACCCTACGCCGTACCCGAACCCCTCCCCGAACCCGTACCCTAAGCCGTACCCTAACCCTAACCCTAACCCTAACCCTAACCCTAAGCTACCCTTGACTGCTTCTGCCTCCAATAGATTTCCTAAGCACTAGTGTTTTAAGGAACAGGTTAAAAAGAGAATCCTAATGTGATTTCTTGAGAATGGGTGTGTTCCTTATCTTATCCTAGTGTCTAAACTCTTCTCCATGGCTGGACCCCCAAATAATATTCCTTTACGTGCTAAGGGGTATCTAGAGAGTGGGATAGGTTTAATAACTACCCTAACCCTAATGCGTACCCTAACCCTAACGCGTACCCTAATCCTAACCCGTACCCTAAACCGAGCCCTAACCCTAACACTAACCCTAACCCTAACCCTAGCCCATACCCTACGCCGTACCCGAACCCCTCCCCGAACCCGTACCCTAAGCCGTACCCTAACCCTAACCCTAACCCTAACCCTAACCCTAAGCTACCCTTGACTGCTTCTGCCTCCGATAGATTTCCTAAGCACTAGTGTTTTAAGGAACAGGTTAAAAAGAGAATCCTAATGTGATTTCTTGAGAATGGGTGTGTTCCTTATCTTATCCTAGTGTCTAAACTCTTCTCCATGGCTGGACCCCCAAATAATATTCCTTTACGTGCTAAGGGGTATCTAGAGAGTGGGATAGGTTTAATAACTACCCTAACCCTAACGCGTACCCTAACCCTAACCCCTACCCTAACCCTAACGCGTACCCTAATCCTAACCCGTACCCTAAACCGAGCCCTAACCCTAACACTAACCCTAACCCTAACCCTAGCCCATACCCTACGCCGTACCCGAACCCCTCCCCGAACCCGTACCCTAAGCCGTACTCTAACCCTAACCCTAACCCTAACCCTAACCCTAAGCTACCCTTGACTGCTTCTGCCTCCAATAGATTTCCTAAGCACTAGTGTTTTAAGGAACAGGTTAAAAAGAGAATCCTAATGTGATTTCTTGAGAATGGGTGTGTTCCTTATCTTATCCTAGTGTCTAAACTCTTCTCCATGGCTGGACCCCCAAATAATATTCCTTTACGTGCTAAGGGGTATCTAGAGAGTGGGATAGGTTTAATAACTACCCTAACCCTAACGCGTACCCTAACCCTAACCCCTACCCTAACCCTAACGCGTACCCTAATCCTAACCCGTACCCTAAACCGAGCCCTAACCCTAACACTAACCCTAACCCTAACCCTAGCCCATACCCTAGGCCGTACCCGAACACCTCCCCGAACCCGTACCCTAAGCCGTACCCTAACCCTAACCCTAACCCTAACCCTAAGCTACCCTTGACTGCTTCTGCCTCCAATAGATTTCCTAAGCACTAGTGTTTTAAGGAACAGGTTAAAAAGAGAATCCTAATGTGATTTCTTGAGAATGGTTGTGTTCCTCATCTTATCCTAGTGTCTAAACTCTTCTCCATGGCTGGACCCCCAAATAATATTCCCTTACGTGCTAAGGGGTATCTAGAGAGTGGGATAGGTTTAATAACTACCCTAACCCTAACGCGTACCCTAACCCTAACCCCTACCCTAACCCTAACGCGTACCCTAATCCTAACCCGTACCCTAAACCGAGCCCTAACCCTAACACTAACCCTAACCCTAACCCTAGCCCATACCCTACGCCGTACCCGAAACCCTCCCCGAACCCGTACCCTAAGCCGTACCCTATCCCTAACCCTAACCCTAACCCTAACCCTAAGCTACCCTTGACTGCTTCTGCCTCCAATAGATTTCCTAAGCACTAGTGTTTTAAGGAACAGGTTAAAAAGAGAATCCTAATGTGATTTCTTGAGAATGGGTGTGTTCCTTATCTTATCCTAGTGTCTAAACTCTTCTCCATGGCTGGACCCCCAAATAATATTCCTTTACGTGCTAAGGGGTATCTAGAGAGTGGGATAGGTTTAATAACTACCCTAACCCTAACGCGTACCCTAACCCTAACGCGTACCCTAATCCTAACCCGTACCCTAAACCGAGCCCTAACCCTAACACTAACCCTAACCCTAACCCTAGCCCATACCCTACGCCATACCCGAACCCCTCCCCGAACCCGTACCCTAAGCCGTACCCTAACCCTAACCCTAACCCTAACCCTAAGCTACCCTTGACTGCTTCTGCCTCCAATAGATTTCCTAAGCACTAGTGTTTTAAGGAACAGGTTAAAAAGAGAATCCTAATGTGATTTCTTGAGAATGGGTGTGTTCCTTATCTTATCCTAGTGTCTAAACTCTTCTCCATGGCTGGACCCCCAAATAATATTCCCTTACGTGCTAAGGGGTATCTAGAGAGTGGGATAGGTTTAATAACTACCCTAACCCTAACGCGTACCCTAACCCTAACCCCTACCCTAACCCTAATGCGTACCCTAATCCTAACCCGTACCCTAAACCGAGCCCTAACCCTAACACTAACCCTAACCCTAACCCTAGCCCATACCCTACGCCGTACCCGAACCCCTCCCCGAACCCGTACCCTAAGCCGTACCCTAACCCTAACCCTAACCCTAACCCTAACCCTAAGCTACCCTTGATTGCTTCTGCCTCCAATAGATTTCCTAAGCACTAGTGTTTTAATGAACAGGTTAAAAAGAGAATCCTAATGTGATTTCTTGAGAATGGGTGTGTTCCTTATCTTATCCTAGTGTCTAAACTCTTCTCCATGGCTGGACCCCAAAATAATATTCCTTTACGTGCTAAGGGGTATCTAGAGAGTGGGATAGGTTTAATAACTACCCTAACCCTAATGCGTACCCTAACCCTAACCCCTACCCTAACCCTAACGCGTACCCTAATCCTAACCCGTACCCTAAACCGAGCCCTAACCCTAACACTAACCCTAACCCTAACCCTAGCCCATACCCTACGCCGTACCCGAACCCCTCCCCGAACCCGTACCCTAAGCCGTACCCTAACCCTAACCCTAACCCTAACCCTAACCCTAAGCTACCCTTGACTGCTTCTGCCTCCGATAGATTTCCTAAGCACTAGTGTTTTAAGGAACAGGTTAAAAAGAGAATCCTAATGTGATTTCTTGTGAATGGGTGTGTTCCTTATCTTATCCTAGTGTCTAAACTCTTCTCCATGGCTGGACCCCCAAATAATATTCCTTTACGTGCTAAGGGGTATCTAGAGAGTGGGATAGGTTTAATAACTACCCTAACCCTAACGCGTACCCTAACCCTAACCCCTACCCTAACCCTAACGCGTACCCTAATCCTAACCCGTACCCTAAACCGAGCCCTAACCCTAACACTAACCCTAACCCTAACCCTAGCCCATACCCTACGCCGTACCCGAACCCATCCCCGAACCCGTACCCTAAGCCGTACTCTAACCCTAACCCTAACCCTAACCCTAACCCTAAGCTACCCTTGACTGCTTCTGCCTCCAATAGATTTCCTAAGCACTAGTGTTTTAAGGAACAGGTTAAAAAGAGAATCCTAATGTGATTTCTTGAGAATGGGTGTGTTCCTTATCTTATCCTAGTGTCTAAACTCTTCTCCATGGCTGGACCCCCAAATAATATTCCTTTACGTGCTAAGGGGTATCTAGAGAGTGGGTTAGGTTTAATAACTACCCTAACCCTAACGCGTACCCTAACCCTAACCCCTACCCTAACCCTAACGCGTACCCTAATCCTAACCCGTACCCTAAACCGAGCCCTAACCCTAACACTAACCCTAACCCTAACCCTAGCCCATACCCTAGGCCGTACCCGAACACCTCCCCGAACCCGTACCCTAAGCCGTACCCTAACCCTAACCCTAACCCTAACCCTAAGCTACCCTTGACTGCTTCTGCCTCCAATAGATTTCCTAAGCACTAGTGTTTTAAGGAACAGGTTAAAAAGAGAATCCTAATGTGATTTCTTGAGAATGGTTGTGTTCCTCATCTTATCCTAGTGTCTAAACTCTTCTCCATGGCTGGACCCCCAAATAATATTCCCTTACGTGCTAAGGGGTATCTAGAGAGTGGGATAGGTTTAATAACTACCCTAACCCTAACGCGTACCCTAACCCTAACCCCTACCCTAACCCTAACGCGTACCCTAATCCTAACCCGTACCCTAAACCGAGCCCTAACCCTAACACTAACCCTAACCCTAACCCTAGCCCATACCCTACGCCGTACCCGAAACCCTCCCCGAACCCGTACCCTAAGCCGTACCCTAACCCTAACCCTAACCCTAACCCTAACCCTAAGCTACCCTTGACTGCTTCTGCCTCCAATAGATTTCCTAAGCACTAGTGTTTTAAGGAACAGGTTAAAAAGAGAATCCTAATGTGATTTCTTGAGAATGGGTGTGTTCCTTATCTTATCCTAGTGTCTAAACTCTTCTCCATGGCTGGACCCCCAAATAATATTCCTTTACGTGCTAAGGGGTATCTAGAGAGTGGGATAGGTTTAATAACTACCCTAACCCTAACGCGTACCCTAACCCTAACCCCTACCCTAACCCTAACGCGTACCCTAATCCTAACCCGTACCCTAAACCGAGCCCTAACCCTAACACTAACCCTAACGCTAACCCTAGCCCATACCCTACGCCGTACCCGAACCCCTCCCCGAACCCGTACCCTAAGCCGTACCCTAACCCTAACCCTAACCCTAACCCTAACCCTAAGCTACCCTTGACTGCTTCTGCCTCCGATAGATTTCCTAAGCACTAGTGTTTTAAGGAACAGGTTAAAAAGAGAATCCTAATGTGATTTTTTGAGAATGGGTGTGTTCCTTATCTTATCCTAGTGTCTAAACTCTTCTCCATGGCTGGACCCCCAAATAATATTCCTTTACGTGCTAAGGGGTATCTAGAGAGTGGGATAGGTTTAATAACTACCCTAACCCTAACGCGTACCCTAACCCTAACCCCTACCCTAACCCTAACGCGTACCCTAATCCTAACCCGTACCCTAAACCGAGCCCTAACCCTAACACTAACCCTAACCCTAACCCTAGCCCATACCCTACGCCGTACCCGAACCCCTCCCCGAACCCGTACCCTAAGCAGTACCCTAACCCTAACCCTAACCCTAACCCTAACCCTAAGCTACCCTTGACTGCTTCTGCCTCCAATAGATTTCCTAAGCACTAGTGTTTTAAGGAACAGGTTAAAAAGAGAATCCTAATGTGATTTCTTGAGAATGGGTGTGTTCCTTATCTTATCCTAGTGTCTAAACTCTTCTCCATGGCTGGACCCCCAAATAATATTCCTTTACGTGCTAAGGGGTATCTAGAGAGTGGGATAGGTTTAATAACTACCCTAACCCTAACGCGTACCCTAACCCTAACCCCTACCCTAACCCTAACGCGTACCCTAATCCTAACCCGTACCCTAAACCGAGCCCTAACCCTAACACTAACCCTAACCCTAACCCTAGCCCATACCCTAGGCCGTACCCGAACACCTCCCCGAACCCGTACCCTAAGCCGTACCCTAACCCTAACCCTAACCCTAACCCTAAGCTACCCTTGACTGCTTCTGCCTCCAATAGATTTCCTAAGCACTAGTGTTTTAAGGAACAGGTTAAAAAGAGAATCCTAATGTGATTTCTTGAGAATGGTTGTGTTCCTCATCTTATCCTAGTGTCTAAACTCTTCTCCATGGCTGGACCCCCAAATAATATTCCCTTACGTGCTAAGGGGTATCTAGAGAGTGGGATAGGTTTAATAACTACCCTAACCCTAACGCGTACCCTAACCCTAACCCCTACCCTAACCCTAACGCGTACCCTAATCCTAACCCGTACCCTAAACCGAGCCCTAACCCTAACACTAACCCTAACCCTAACCCTAGCCCATACCCTACGCCGTACCCGAAACCCTCCCCGAACCCGTACCCTAAGCCGTACCCTATCCCTAACCCTAACCCTAACCCTAACCCTAAGCTACCCTTGACTGCTTCTGCCTCCAATAGATTTCCTAAGCACTAGTGTTTTAAGGAACAGGTTAAAAAGAGAATCCTAATGTGATTTCTTGAGAATGGGTGTGTTCCTTATCTTATCCTAGTGTCTAAACTCTTCTCCATGGCTGGACCCCCAAATAATATTCCTTTACGTGCTAAGGGGTATCTAGAGAGTGGGATAGGTTTAATAACTACCCTAACCCTAACGCGTACCCTAACCCTAACGCGTACCCTAATCCTAACCCGTACCCTAAACCGAGCCCTAACCCTAACACTAACCCTAACCCTAACCCTAGCCCATACCCTACGCCATACCCGAACCCCTCCCCGAACCCGTACCCTAAGCCGTACCCTAACCCTAACCCTAACCCTAACCCTAAGCTACCCTTGACTGCTTCTGCCTCCAATAGATTTCCTAAGCACTAGTGTTTTAAGGAACAGGTTAAAAAGAGAATCCTAATGTGATTTCTTGAGAATGGGTGTGTTCCTTATCTTATCCTAGTGTCTAAACTCTTCTCCATGGCTGGACCCCCAAATAATATTCCCTTACGTGCTAAGGGGTATCTAGAGAGTGGGATAGGTTTAATAACTACCCTAACCCTAACGCGTACCCTAACCCTAACCCCTACCCTAACCCTAATGCGTACCCTAATCCTAACCCGTACCCTAAACCGAGCCCTAACCCTAACACTAACCCTAACCCTAACCCTAGCCCATACCCTACGCCGTACCCGAACCCCTCCCCGAACCCGTACCCTAAGCCGTACCCTAACCCTAACCCTAACCCTAACCCTAACCCTAAGCTACCCTTGATTGCTTCTGCCTCCAATAGATTTCCTAAGCACTAGTGTTTTAATGAACAGGTTAAAAAGAGAATCCTAATGTGATTTCTTGAGAATGGGTGTGTTCCTTATCTTATCCTAGTGTCTAAACTCTTCTCCATGGCTGGACCCCCAAATAATATTCCTTTACGTGCTAAGGGGTATCTAGAGAGTGGGATAGGTTTAATAACTACCCTAACCCTAATGCGTACCCTAACCCTAACCCCTACCCTAACCCTAACGCGTACCCTAATCCTAACCCGTACCCTAAACCGAGCCCTAACCCTAACACTAACCCTAACCCTAACCCTAGCCCATACCCTACGCCGTACCCGAACCCCTCCCCGAACCCGTACCCTAAGCCGTACCCTAACCCTAACCCTAACCCTAACCCTAAGCTACCCTTGACTGCTTCTGCCTCCGATAGATTTCCTAAGCACTATTGTTTTAAGTAACAAGTTAAAAAGAGAATCCTAATGTGATTTCTTGTGAATGGGTGTGTTCCTTATCTTATCCTAGTGTCTAAACTCTTCTCCATGGCTGGACCCCCAAATAATATTCCTTTACGTGCTAAGGGGTATCTAGAGAGTGGGATAGGTTTAATAACTACCCTAACCCTAACGCGTACCCTAACCCTAACCCCTACCCTAACCCTAACGCGTACCCTAATCCTAACCCGTACCCTAAACCGAGCCCTAACCCTAACACTAACCCTAACGCTAACCCTAGCCCATACCCTACGCCGTACCCGAACCCCTCCCCGAACCCGTACCCTAAGCCGTACCCTAACCCTAACCCTAACCCTAACCCTAACCCTAAGCTACCCTTGACTGCTTCTGCCTCCGATAGATTTCCTAAGCACTAGTGTTTTAAGGAACAGGTTAAAAAGAGAATCCTAATGTGATTTTTTGAGAATGGGTGTGTTCCTTATCTTATCCTAGTGTCTAAACTCTTCTCCATGGCTGGACCCCCAAATAATATTCCTTTACGTGCTAAGGGGTATCTAGAGAGTGGGATAGGTTTAATAACTACCCTAACCCTAACGCGTACCCTAACCCTAACCCCTACCCTAACCCTAACGCGTACCCTAATCCTAACCCGTACCCTAAACCGAGCCCTAACCCTAACACTAACCCTAACCCTAACCCTAGCCCATACCCTACGCCGTACCCGAACCCCTCCCCGAACCCGTACCCTAAGCAGTACCCTAACCCTAACCCTAACCCTAACCCTAACCCTAAGCTACCCTTGACTGCTTCTGCCTCCAATAGATTTCCTAAGCACTAGTGTTTTAAGGAACAGGTTAAAAAGAGAATCCTAATGTGATTTCTTGAGAATGAGTGTGTTCCTTATCTTATCCTAGTGTCTAAACTCTTCTCCATGGCTGGACCCCCAAATAATATTCCTTTACGTGCTAAGGGGTATCTAGAGAGTGGGATAGGTTTAATAACTACCCTAACCCTAACGCGTACCCTAACCCTAACCCCTACCCTAACCCTAACGCGTACCCTAATCCTAACCCGTACCCTAAACCGAGCCCTAACCCTAACACTAACCCTAACCCTAACCCTAGCCCATACCCTAGGCCGTACCCGAACACCTCCCCGAACCCGTACCCTAAGCCGTACCCTAACCCTAACCCTAACCCTAACCCTAAGCTACCCTTGACTGCTTCTGCCTCCAATAGATTTCCTAAGCACTAGTGTTTTAAGGAACAGGTTAAAAAGAGAATCCTAATGTGATTTCTTGAGAATGGTTGTGTTCCTCATCTTATCCTAGTGTCTAAACTCTTCTCCATGGCTGGACCCCCAAATAATATTCCCTTACGTGCTAAGGGGTATCTAGAGAGTGGGATAGGTTTAATAACTACCCTAACCCTAACGCGTACCCTAACCCTAACCCCTACCCTAACCCTAACGCGTACCCTAATCCTAACCCGTACCCTAAACCGAGCCCTAACCCTAACACTAACCCTAACCCTAACCCTAGCCCATACCCTACGCCGTACCCGAACCCCTCCCCGAACCCGTACCCTAAGCAGTACCCTAACCCTAACCCTAACCCTAACCCTAACCCTAAGCTACCCTTGACTGCTTCTGCCTCCAATAGATTTCCTAAGCACTAGTGTTTTAAGGAACAGGTTAAAAAGAGAATCCTAATGTGATTTCTTGAGAATGGGTGTGTTCCTTATCTTATCCTAGTGTCTAAACTCTTCTCCATGGCTGGACCCCCAAATAATATTCCTTTACGTGCTAAGGGGTATCTAGAGAGTGGGATAGGTTTAATAACTACCCTAACCCTAACGCGTACCCTAACACTAACGCGTACCCTAATCCTAACCCGTACCCTAAACCGAGCCCTAACCCTAACACTAACCCTAACCCTAACCCTAGCCCATACCCTACGCCATACCCGAACCCCTCCCCGAACCCGTACCCTAAGCCGTACCCTAACCCTAACCCTAACCCTAACCCTAAGCTACCCTTGACTGCTTCTGCCTCCAATAGATTTCCTAAGCACTAGTGTTTTAAGGAACAGGTTAAAAAGAGAATCCTAATGTGATTTCTTGAGAATGGGTGTGTTCCTTATCTTATCCTAGTGTCTAAACTCTTCTCCATGGCTGGACCCCCAAATAATATTCCCTTACGTGCTAAGGGGTATCTAGAGAGTGGGATAGGTTTAATAACTACCCTAACCCTAACGCGTACCCTAACCCTAACCCCTACCCTAACCCTAATGCGTACCCTAATCCTAACCTGTACCCTAAACCGAGCCCTAACCCTAACACTAACCCTAACCCTAACCCTAGCCCATACCCTACGCCGTACCCGAACCCCTCCCCGAACCCGTACCCTAAGCCGTACCCTAACCCTAACCCTAACCCTAACCCTAACCCTAAGCTACCCTTGATTGCTTCTGCCTCCAATAGATTTCCTAAGCACTAGTGTTTTAATGAACAGGTTAAAAAGAGAATCCTAATGTGATTTCTTGAGAATGGGTGTGTTCCTTATCTTATCCTAGTGTCTAAACTCTTCTCCATGGCTGGACCCCCAAATAATATTCCTTTACGTGCTAAGGGGTATCTAGAGAGTGGGATAGGTTTAATAACTACCCTAACCCTAACGCGTACCCTAACCCTAACCCCTACCCTAACCCTAACGCGTACCCTAATCCTAACCCGTACCCTAAACCGAGCCCTAACCCTAACACTAACCCTAACCCTAACCCTAGCCCATACCCTACGCCGTACCCGAACCCCTCCCCGAACCCGTACCCTAAGCCGTACCCTAACCCTAACCCTAACCCTAACCCTAACCCTAAGCTACCCTTGACTGCTTCTGCCTCCGATAGATTTCCTAAGCACTAGTGTTTTAAGGAACAGGTTAAAAAGAGAATCCTAATGTGATTTCTTGTGAATGGGTGTGTTCCTTATCTTATCCTAGTGTCTAAACTCTTCTCCATGGCTGGACCCCCAAATAATATTCCTTTACGTGCTAAGGGGTATCTAGAGAGTGGGATAGGTTTAATAACTACCCTAACCCTAACGCGTACCCTAACCCTAACCCCTACCCTAACCCTAACGCGTACCCTAATCCTAACCCGTACCCTAAACCGAGCCCTAACCCTAACACTAACCCTAACCCTAACCCTAGCCCATACCCTACGCCGTACCCGAACCCCTCCCCGAACCCGTACCCTAAGCCGTACTCTAACCCTAACCCTAACCCTAACCCTAACCCTAAGCTACCCTTGACTGCTTCTGCCTCCAATAGATTTCCTAAGCACTAGTGTTTTAAGGAACAGGTTAAAAAGAGAATCCTAATGTGATTTCTTGAGAATGGGTGTGTTCCTTATCTTATCCTAGTGTCTAAACTCTTCTCCATGGCTGGACCCCCAAATAATATTCCTTTACGTGCTAAGGGGTATCTAGAGAGTGGGATAGGTTTAATAACTACCCTAACCCTAACGCGTACCCTAACCCTAACCCCTACCCTAACCCTAACGCGTACCCTAATCCTAACCCGTACCCTAAACCGAGCCCTAACCCTAACACTAACCCTAACCCTAACCCTAGCCCATACCCTAGGCCGTACCCGAACACCTCCCCGAACCCGTACCCTAAGCCGTACCCTAACCCTAACCCTAACCCTAACCCTAAGCTACCCTTGACTGCTTCTGCCTCCAATAGATTTCCTAAGCACTAGTGTTTTAAGGAACAGGTTAAAAAGAGAATCCTAATGTGATTTCTTGAGAATGGTTGTGTTCCTCATCTTATCCTAGTGTCTAAACTCTTCTCCATGGCTGGACCCCCAAATAATATTCCCTTACGTGCTAAGGGGTATCTAGAGAGTGGGATAGGTTTAATAACTACCCTAACCCTAACGCGTACCCTAACCCTAACCCCTACCCTAACCCTAACGCGTACCCTAATCCTAACCCGTACCCTAAACCGAGCCCTAACCCTAACACTAACCCTAACCCTAACCCTAGCCCATACCCTACGCCGTACCCGAAACCCTCCCCGAACCCGTACCCTAAGCCGTACCCTAACCCTAACCCTAACCCTAACCCTAACCCTAAGCTACCCTTGACTGCTTCTGCCTCCAATAGATTTCCTAAGCACTAGTGTTTTAAGGAACAGGTTAAAAAGAGAATCCTAATGTGATTTCTTGAGAATGGGTGTGTTCCTTATCTTATCCTAGTGTCTAAACTCTTCTCCATGGCTGGACCCCCAAATAATATTCCTTTACGTGCTAAGGGGTATCTAGAGAGTGGGATAGGTTTAATAACTACCCTAACCCTAACGCGTACCCTAACCCTAACCCCTACCCTAACCCTAACGCGTACCCTAATCCTAACCCGTACCCTAAACCGAGCCCTAACCCTAACACTAACCCTAACGCTAACCCTAGCCCATACCCTACGCCGTACCCGAACCCCTCCCCGAACCCGTACCCTAAGCCGTACCCTAACCCTAACCCTAACCCTAACCCTAACCCTAAGCTACCCTTGACTGCTTCTGCCTCCGATAGATTTCCTAAGCACTAGTGTTTTAAGGAACAGGTTAAAAAGAGAATCCTAATGTGATTTTTTGAGAATGGGTGTGTTCCTTATCTTATCCTAGTGTCTAAACTCTTCTCCATGGCTGGACCCCCAAATAATATTCCTTTACGTGCTAAGGGGTATCTAGAGAGTGGGATAGGTTTAATAACTACCCTAACCCTAACGCGTACCCTAACCCTAACCCCTACCCTAACCCTAACGCGTACCCTAATCCTAACCCGTACCCTAAACCGAGCCCTAACCCTAACACTAACCCTAACCCTAACCCTAGCCCATACCCTACGCCGTACCCGAACCCCTCCCCGAACCCGTACCCTAAGCAGTACCCTAACCCTAACCCTAACCCTAACCCTAACCCTAAGCTACCCTTGACTGCTTCTGCCTCCAATAGATTTCCTAAGCACTAGTGTTTTAAGGAACAGGTTAAAAAGAGAATCCTAATGTGATTTCTTGAGAATGGGTGTGTTCCTTATCTTATCCTAGTGTCTAAACTCTTCTCCATGGCTGGACCCCCAAATAATATTCCTTTACGTGCTAAGGGGTATCTAGAGAGTGGGATAGGTTTAATAACTACCCTAACCCTAACGCGTACCCTAACCCTAACCCCTACCCTAACCCTAACGCGTACCCTAATCCTAACCCGTACCCTAAACCGAGCCCTAACCCTAACACTAACCCTAACCCTAACCCTAGCCCATACCCTAGGCCGTACCCGAACACCTCCCCGAACCCGTACCCTAAGCCGTACCCTAACCCTAACCCTAACCCTAACCCTAAGCTACCCTTGACTGCTTCTGCCTCCAATAGATTTCCTAAGCACTAGTGTTTTAAGGAACAGGTTAAAAAGAGAATCCTAATGTGATTTCTTGAGAATGGTTGTGTTCCTCATCTTATCCTAGTGTCTAAACTCTTCTCCATGGCTGGACCCCCAAATAATATTCCCTTACGTGCTAAGGGGTATCTAGAGAGTGGGATAGGTTTAATAACTACCCTAACCCTAACGCGTACCCTAACCCTAAACCCTACCCTAACCCTAACGCGTACCCTAATCCTAACCCGTACCCTAAACCGAGCCCTAACCCTAACACTAACCCTAACCCTAACCCTAGCCCATACCCTACGCCGTACCCGAACCCCTCCCCGAACCCGTACCCTAAGCCGTACCCTAACCCTAACCCTAACCCTAACCCTAACCCTAAGCTACCCTTGACTGCTTCTGCCTCCGATAGATTTCCTAAGCACTATTGTTTTAAGGAACAGGTTAAAAAGAGAATCCTAATGTGATTTTTTGAGAATGGGTGTGTTCCTTATCTTATCCTAGTGTCTAAACTCTTCTCCATGGCTGGACCCCCAAATAATATTCCTTTACGTGCTAAGGGGTATCTAGAGAGTGGGATAGGTTTAATAACTACCCTAACCCTAACGCGTACCCTAACCCTAACCCCTACCCTAACCCTAACGCGTACCCTAATCCTAACCCGTAACCTAAACCGAGCCCTAACCCTAACACTAACCCTAACCCTAACCCTAGCCCATACCCTACGCCGTACCCGAACCCCTCCCCGAACCCGTACCCTAAGCAGTACCCTAACCCTAACCCTAACCCTAACCCTAACCCTAAGCTACCCTTGACTGCTTCTGCCTCCAATAGATTTCCTAAGCACTAGTGTTTTAAGGAACAGGTTAAAAAGAGAATCCTAATGTGATTTCTTGAGAATGGGTGTGTTCCTTATCTTATCCTAGTGTCTAAACTCTTCTCCATGGCTGGACCCCCAAATAATATTCCTTTACGTGCTAAGGGGTATCTAGAGAGTGGGATAGGTTTAATAACTACCCTAACCCTAACGCGTACCCTAACCCTAACCCCTACCCTAACCCTAACGCGTACCCTAATCCTAACCCGTACCCTAAACCGAGCCCTAACCCTAACACTAACCCTAACCCTAACCCTAGCCCATACCCTAGGCCGTACCCGAACACCTCCCCGAACCCGTACCCTAAGCCGTACCCTAACCCTAACCCTAACCCTAACCCTAAGCTACCCTTGACTGCTTCTGCCTCCAATAGATTTCCTAAGAAATAGTGTTTTAAGGAACAGGTTAAAAAGAGAATCCTAATGTGATTTCTTGAGAATGGTTGTGTTCCTCATCTTATCCTAGTGTCTAAACTCTTCTCCATGGCTGGACCCCCAAATAATATTCCCTTACGTGCTAAGGGGTATCTAGAGAGTGGGATAGGTTTAATAACTACCCTAACCCTAACGCGTACCCTAACCCTAACCCCTACCCTAACCCTAACGCGTACCCTAATCCTAACCCGTACCCTAAACCGAGCCCTAACCCTAACACTAACCCTAACCCTAACCCTAGCCCATACCCTACGCCGTACCCGAAACCCTCCCCGAACCCGTACCCTAAGCCGTACCCTAACCCTAACCCTAACCCTAACCCTAACCCTAAGCTACCCTTGACTGCTTCTGCCTCCAATAGATTTCCTAAGCACTAGTGTTTTAAGGAACAGGTTAAAAAGAGAATCCTAATGTGATTTCTTGAGAA
>NW_026645788.1:0-30000 GCF_949987535.1 Balaenoptera acutorostrata | reverse complement strand
GTGATTTCTTGAGAATGGGTGTGTTCCTTATCTTATCCTAGTGTCTAAATTCTTCTCCATGGCTGGACCCCCAAATAATATTCCTTTACGTGCTAAGGGGTATCTAGAGAGTGGGATAGGTTTAATAACTACCCTAACCCTAACGCGTACCCTAACCCTAACCCATACCCTAACCCTAACGCGTACCCTAATCCTAACCCATAACCTAAACCGAGCCCTAACCCTAACACTAACCCTAACCCTAACCCTAGCCCATACCCTACGCCGTACCCGAACCCCTCCCCGAATCAGTACCCTAAGCCGTACCCTAACCCTAACCCTAACCCTAACCCTAACCCTAAGCTACCCTTGACTGCTTCTGCCTCCAATAGATTTCCTAAGCACTAGTGTTTTAAGGAACAGGTTAAAAAGAGAATCCTAATGTGATTTCTTGAGAATGGGTGTGTTCCTTATCTTATCCTAGTGTCTAAACTCTTCTCCATGGCTGGACCCCCAAATAATATTCCTTTACGTGCTAAGGAGTATCTAGAGAGTGGGATAGGTTTAATAACTAACCTAACCCTAACCGTACCCTAACCCTAACCCCTACCCTAACCCTAACGCGTACCCTAATCCTAACCCGTACCCTAAACTGAGCCCTAACCCTATCACTAACCCTAACCCTAACCCTAGCCCATACCCTACGCCGTACCCGAACCCCTCCCCGAACCCGTACCCTAAGCCGTATCCTAACCCTAACCCTAACCCTAAGCTACACTTGACTGCCTCTGCCTCCAATAGATTTCCTAAGCACTAGTGTTTTAAGGAACAGGGTAAAAAGAGAATCCTAATGTGATTTCTTGAGAATGGGTGTGTTCCTTATCTTATCCTAGTGTCTAAACTCTTCTCCATGGCTGGACCCCCAAATAATATTCCTTTACGTGCTAAGGGGTATCTAGAGAGTGGGATAGGTTTAATAACTACCCTAACCCTAACGCGTACCCTAACCCTAACCCCTACCCTAACCCTAACGCGTACCCTAATCCTAACCCGTACCCTAAACCGAGCCCTAACCCGAACACTAACCCTAACCCTAACCCTAGCCCATACCCTACGCCGTACCCGAACCCCTCCCCGAACCCGTACCCTACGCCGTACCCTAACCCTAACCCTAACCCTAACACTAACCCTAAGCTACCCTTGACTGCTTCTGCCTCCAATAGATTTCCTAAGCACTAGTGTTTTAAGGAACAGGTTAAAAAGGGAATCCTAAAGTGATTTCTTGAGAATGGGTGTGTTCCTTATCTTATCCTAGTGTCTAAACTCTTCTCCATGGCTGGACCCCCAAATAATATTCCTTTACGTGCTAAGGGGTATCTAGAGAGTGGGATAGGTTTAATAACTACCCTAACCCTAACGCGTACCCTAACCCTAACCCCTACCCTAACGCTAACGCGTACCCTAATCCTAACCCGTACCCTAAACCGAGCCCTAACCCTAACACTAACCCTAACCCTAACCCTAGCCCATACCCTACGCCGTACCCGAACCCCTCCCCGAACCCGTACCCTAAGCCGTACCCTAACCCTAACCCTAACCCTAAGCTACCCTTGACTTCTTCTGCCTCCAATAGATTTCCTAAGCACTAGTGTTTTAAGGAACAGGTTAAAAAGAGAATCCTAATGTGATTTCTTGAGAATGGGTGTGTTCCTTATCTTATCCTAGTGTCTAAACTTTTCTCCATGGCTGGACCCCCAAATAATATTCCTTTACGTGCTAAGGGGTATCTAGAGAGTGGGATAGGTTTAATAACTACCCTAACCCTAAGGCGTACCCTAACCCTAACCCCTACCCTAACCCTAACGCGTACCCTAATCCTAACCCGTACCCTAAACCGAGCCCTAACCCTAACACTAACCCTAACCCTAACCCTAGCCCATACCCTACGCTCTACCCGAACCCCTCCCCGAACCCGTACCCTAAGCCGTACCCTAACCCTAACCCTAACCCTAACCCTAACCCTAAGCTACCCTTGACTGCTTCTGCCTCCAATAGATTTCCTAAGCACTAGTGTTTTAAGGAACAGGTTAAAAAGGGAATCCTAATGTGATTTCTTGAGAATGGGTGTGTTCCTTATCTTATCCTAGTGTCTAAACTCTTCTCCATGGCTGGACCCCCAAATAATATTCCTTTACGTGCTAAGGGGTATCTAGAGAGTGGGATAGGGTTAATAACTACCCTAACCCTAACGCGTACCCTAACCCTAACCCCTACCCTAACGCTAACGCGTACCCTAATCCTAACCCGTACCCTAAACCGAGCCCTAACCCTAACACTAACCCTAACCCTAACCCTAGCCCATACCCTACGCCGTACCCGAACCCCTCCCCGAACCCGTACCCTAAGCCGTACCCTAACCCTAACCCTAACCCTAACCCTAAGCTACCCTTGACTGCTTCTGCCTCCAATAGATTTCCTAAGCACTAGTGTGTTAACGAACAGGTTAAAAAGAGAATCCTAATGTGATTTCTTAAGAATGGGTGTGTTCCTTATCTTATCCTAGTGACTAAACTCTTCTCCATGGCTGGACCCCCAAATAATATTCCTTTACGTGCTAAGGGGTATCTAGAGAGTGGGATAGGTTTAATAACTAACCTAACCCTAACGCGTACCCTAACCCTAACCCCTACCCTAACCCTAACGCGTACCCTAATCCTTACCCGTACCCTAAACCGAGCCCTAACCCTAACACTAACCCTAACCCTAACCCTAGCCCATACCCTACGCTGTACCCGAACCCCTCCCCGAACCCGTACCCTAAGCCGTACCCTAACCCTAACCCTAACCCTAACCCTAACCCTAAGCTACCCTTGACTGCTTCTGCCTCCAATAGATTTCCTAAGCACTAGTGTTTTAAGGAACAGGTTAAAAAGAGAATCCTAATGTGATTTCTTGAGAATGGGTGTGTTCCTTATCTTATCCTAGTGTCTAAACTCTTCTCCATGGCTGGACCCCCAAATAATATTCCTTTACGTGCTAAGGGGTATCTAGAGAGTGGGATAGGTTTAATAACTACCCTAACCCTAACGCGTTCCCTAACCCTAACCCCTACCCTAACCCTAACGCGTACCCTAATCCTAACCCGTACCCTAAACCGAGCCCTAACCCTAACACTAACCCTAACCCTAACCCTAGCCCATACCCTACGCTGTACCCGAACCCCTCCCCGAACCCGTACCCTAAGCCGTACCGTAACCCTAACCCTAACCCTAACCCTAACCCTAAGCTACCCTTGACTGCTTCTGCCTCCAATAGATTTCCTAAGCACTAGTGTTTTAAGGAACAGGTTAAAAAGGGACTCCTAATGTGATTTCTTGAGAATGGGTGTGTTCCTTATCTTATCCTAGTGTCTAAACTCTTCTCCATGGCTGGACCCCCAAATAATATTCCTTTACGTGCTAAGGGGTATCTAGAGAGTGGGATAGGTTTAATAACTACCCTAACCCTAACGCGTACCCTAACCCTAACCCTAACGCGTACCCTAATCCTAACCCGTACCCTACACCGAGCCCTAAACCTAACACTAACCCTAACCCTAACCCTAGCCCATACCCTACGCCGTACCCAAACCCCTCCCCGAACCCGTACCCTAAGCCGTACCCTAACCCTAACCCTAACCCTAACCCTATCCCTAAGCTACCCTTGACTGCTTCTGCCTCCAATAGATTTCCTAAGCACTAGTGTTTTAAAGAACAGGTTAAAAAGAGAATCCTAATGTGATTTCTTGAGAATGGGTGTGTTCCTTATCTTATCCTAGTGTCTAAACTCTTCTCCATGGCTGGACCCCCAAATAATATTCCTTTACGTGCTAAGGGGTATCTAGAGAGTGGGATAGGTTTAATAACTACCCTAACCCTAACGCGTACCCTCACCCTAACCCATACCCTAACCCTAACGCGTACCCTAATCCTAACCCGTACCCTAAACCGAGCCCTAACCCTAACACTAACCCTAACCCTAACCCTAGCCCATACCCTACGCCGTACCCGAACCCCTCCCCGAACCCGTACCCTAAGCCGTACCCTAACTCTAACCCTAACCCTAACCCTAACCCTAAGCTACCCTTGACTGCTTCTGCCTCCAATAGATTTCCTAAGCACTAGTGTTTTAAGGAACAGGTTAAAAAGAGAATCCTAATGTGATTTCTTGAGAATGGGTGTGTTCCTTATCTTATCCTAGTGTCTAAACTCTTCTCCATGGCTGGACCCCCAAATAATATTCCTTTACGTGCTAAGGAGTATCTAGAGAGTGGGATAGGTTTAATAACTACCCTAACCCTAACCGTACCCTAACCCTAACCCCTACCCTAACACTAACGCGTACCCTAATCCTAACCAGTACCCTAAACTGAGCCCTAACCCTAACACTAACCCTAACCCTAACCCTAGCCCATACCCTACGCCGTACCCGAACCCCTCCCCGAACCCGTACCCTAAGCCGTACCCTAACCCTAACCCTAACCCTAACCCTAACCGTAAGCTACCCTTGACTGCTTCTGCCTCCAATATATTTCCTAAGCACTAGTGTTTTAAGGAACAGGTTAAAAAGAGAATCCTAATGTGATTTCTTGAGAATGGGTGTGTTCCTTATCTTATCCTAGTGTCTAAACTCTTCTCCATGGCTGGACCCCCAAATAATATTCCTTTACGTGCTAAGGGGTATCTAGAGAGTGGGATAGGTTTAATAACTACCCTAACCCTAACGTGTACCCTAACCCTAACCCCTACCCTAACCCTAACGCGTACCCTAATCCTAACCCGTACCCTAAACCGAGCCCTAACCCTAACACTAACCCTAACTCTAACCCTAGCCCATACCCTACGCTGTACACGAACCCCTCCCCGAACCCGTACCCTAAGCCGTACCCTAACCCTAACCCTAACCCTAACCCTAACCCTAAGCTACCCTTGACTGCTTCTGCCTCCAATAGATTTCCTAAGCACTAGTGTTTTAAGGAACAGGTTAAAAAGGGAATCCTAATGTGATTTCTTGAGAATGGGTGTGTTCCTTATCTTATCCTAGTGTCTAAACTCTTCTCCATGGCTGGACCCCCAAATAATGTTCCTTTACGTGCTAAGGGGTATCTAGAGAGTGGGATAGGTTTAATAACTACCCTAACCCTAACGCGTACCCTAACCCTAACCCCTACCCTAACCCTAACGCGTACCCTAATCCTAACCCGTACCCTAAACCGAGCCCTAACCCTAACACTAACCCTAACCCTAACCCTAGCCCATACCCTACGCCGTACCCGAACCCCTCCCCGAACCCGTACCCTAAGCCGTACCCTAACCCTAACCCTAAACCTAACCCTAACCCTAAGCTACCCTTGACTGCTTCTGCCTCCAATAGATTTCCTAAGCACTAGTGTTTTAAGGAACAGGTTAAAAAGAGAATCCTAATGTGATTTCTTGAGAATGGGTGTGTTCCTTATCTTATCCTAGTGTCTAAACTCTTCTCCATGGCTGGACCCCCAAATAATATTCCTTTACGTGCTAAGAGGTATCTAGAGAGTGGGATAGGTTTAATAACTACCCTAACCCTAACGCGTACCCTAACCCTAACCCCTACCCTAACCCTAACGCGTACCCAATCCTAACCCGTACCCTAAACCGAGCCCTAACCCTAACACTAACCCTAACCTTAACCCTAGCCGATACCCTACGCCGTACCCGAACCCGTACCGTAAGCCGTTCCCTAACCCTAACCCTAACCCTAACTCTAACCCTAAGCTACCCTTGACTGCTTCTGCCTCCAATAGATTTCCTAAGTACTAGTGTTTTAAGGAACAGGTTAAAAAGGGAATCCTAATGTGATTTCTTGAGAATGGGTGTGTTCCTTATCTTATCCTAGTGTCTAAACTCTTCTCCATGGCTGGACCCCCAAATAATATTCCTTTACGTGCTAAGGGGTATCTAGAGAGTGGGTTAGGTTTAATAACTACCCTAACCCTAACGCGTACCCTAACCCTAACCCCTACCCTAACCCTAACGCGTACCCTAATCCTAACCTGTACCCTAAACCGAGCCCTAACCCTAACACTAACCCTAACCCTAACCCTAACCCTAGCACATACCCTACGCTGTACCCGAACCCCTCCCCGAACCCATACCCTAAGCCGTACCCTAACCCTAACCCTAACCCTAACCCTAACCCTAAGCTACCCTTGACTGCTTCTGCCTCTAATAGATTTCCTAAGCACTAGTGTTTTAAGGAACAGGTTAAAAAGAGAATCCTAATGTGATTTCTTGAGAATGGGTGTGTTCCTTATCTTATCCTAGTGTCTAAACTCTTCTCCATGGCTGGACCCCCAAATAATATTCCTTTACGTGCTAACGGGTATCTAGAGAGTGGGATAGGTTTAATAACTACCCTAACCCTAACGCGTTCCCTAACCCTAACCCCTACCCTAACCCTAACGCGTACACTAATCCTAACCCGTACCCTAAACCGAGCCCTAACCCTAACACTGACCCTAACCCTAACCCTAGCCCATACCCTACGCTGTACCCGAACCCCTCCCCGAACCCGTACCCTAAGCCATACCCTAACCCTAACCCTAACCCTAACCCTAACCCTAAGCTACCCTTGACTGCTTCTGCCTCCAATAGATTTCCTAAGCACTAGTGTTTTAAGGAACAGGTTAAAAAGAGAATCCTAATGTGATTTCTTGAGAATGGGTGTGTTCCTTATCTTATCCTAGTGTCTAAACTCTTCTCCATGGCTGGACCCCCAAATAATATTCCTTTACGTGCTAAGGGGTATCTAGAGAGTGGGATAGGTTTAATAACTACCCTAACCCTAACGCGTTCCCTAACCCTAACCCCTACCCTAACCCTAACGCGTACCCTAATCCTAACCCGTACCCTAAACCGAGCCCTAACCCTAACACTAACCCTAACCCTAACCCTAGCCCATACCCTACGCTGTACCCGAACCCCTCCCCGAACCCGTACCCTAAGCCGTACCGTAACCCTAACCCTAACCCTAACCCTAACCCTAAGCTACCCTTGACTGCTTCTGCCTCCAATAGATTTCCTAAGCACTAGTGTTTTAAGGAACAGGTTAAAAAGGGACTCCTAATGTGATTTCTTGAGAATGGGTGTGTTCCTTATCTTATCCTAGTGTCTAAACTCTTCTCCATGGCTGGACCCCCAAATAATATTCCTTTACGTGCTAAGGGGTATCTAGAGAGTGGGATAGGTTTAATAACTACCCTAACCCTAACGCGTACCCTAACCCTAACCCTAACGCGTACCCTAATCCTAACCCGTACCCTACACCGAGCCCTAAACCTAACACTAACCCTAACCCTAACCCTAGCCCATACCCTACGCCGTACCCAAACCCCTCCCCGAACCCGTACCCTAAGCCGTACCCTAACCCTAACCCTAACCCTAACCCTATCCCTAAGCTACCCTTGACTGCTTCTGCCTCCAATAGATTTCCTAAGCACTAGTGTTTTAAAGAACAGGTTAAAAAGAGAATCCTAATGTGATTTCTTGAGAATGGGTGTGTTCCTTATCTTATCCTAGTGTCTAAACTCTTCTCCATGGCTGGACCCCCAAATAATATTCCTTTACGTGCTAAGGGGTATCTAGAGAGTGGGATAGGTTTAATAACTACCCTAACCCTAACGCGTACCCTCACCCTAACCCATACCCTAACCCTAACGCGTACCCTAATCCTAACCCGTACCCTAAACCGAGCCCTAACCCTAACACTAACCCTAACCCTAACCCTAGCCCATACCCTACGCCGTACCTTAACCCCTCCCCGAACCCGTACCCTAAGCCGTACCCTAACCCTAACCCTAACCCTAACCCTAACCCTAAGCTACCCTTGACTGCTTCTGCCTCCGATAGATTTCCTAAGCACTAGTGTTTTAACGAACAGGTTAAAAAGAGAATCCTAATGTGATTTCTTGAGAATGGGTGTGTTCCTTATCTTATCCTAGTGTCTAAACTCTTCTCCATGGCTGGACCCCCAAATAATATTCCTTTACGTGCTAAGGGTTATCTAGAGTGTGGGATAGGTTTAATAACTAATCTAACCCTAACCGTACCCTAACCCTAACCCCTACCCTAACCCTAACGCGTACCCTAATCCTAACCAGTACCCTAAACTGAGCCCTAACCCTAACACTAACCCTAACCCTAACCCTAGCCCATACCCTACGCCGTACCCGAACCCCTCCCCGAACCCGTACCCTAAGCCGTACCCTAACCCTAACCCTAACCCTAACCCTAACCCTAAGCTACCCTTGACTGCTTCTGCCTCCAATAGATTTCCTAAGCACTAGTGTTTTAAGGAACAGGTTAAAAAGAGAATCCTAATGTGATTTCTTGAGAATGGGTGTGTTCCTTATCTTATCCTAGTGTCTAAACTCTTCTCCATGGCTGGACCCCCAAATAATATTCCTTTACGTGCTAAGGGGTATCTAGAGAGTGGGATAGGTTTAATAACTACCCTAACCCTAACGCGTACCCTAACCCTAAACCCTACCCTAACCCTAAGGCGTACCCTAATCCTAACCCGTACCCTAAACCGAGCCCTAACCCTAACACTAACCCTAACCCTAACCCTAGCCCATACCATACGCCGTACCCGAACCCCTCCCCGAACCCGTACCCTAAGCCGTACCCTAACCCTAACCCTAACCCTAACCCTAACCCTAAGCTACCCTTGACTGCTTCTGCCTCCAATAGATTTCCTAAGCACTAGTGTTTTAAGGAACAGGTTAAAAAGAGAATCCTAATGTGATTTCTTGAGAATGGGTGTGTTCCTTATCTTATCCTAGTGTCTAAACTCTTCTCCATGGCTGGACCCCCAAATAATATTCCTTTACGTGCTAAGGGGTATCTAGAGAGTGGGTTAGGTTTAATAACTACCCTAACCCTAACGCGTACCCTAACCCTAACCCCTACCCTAACCCTAACGCGTACCCTAATCCTAACCCGTACCCTAAACCGAGCCCTAACCCTAACACTAACCCTAACCCTAACCCTAGCCCATACCCTACGCTGTACCCGAACCACTCCCCGAACCCGTACCCTAAGCCATACCCTAACCCTAACCCTAACCCTAACCCTAACCCTAAGCTACCCTTGACTGCTTCTGCCTCCAATAGATTTCCTAAGCACTAGTGTTTTAAGGAACAGGTTAAAAAGAGAATCCTAATGTGATTTCTTGTGAATGGGTGTGTTCCTTATCTTATCCTAGTGTCTAAACTCTTCTCCATGGCTGGACCCCCAAATAATATTCCTTTACGTGCTAAGGGGTATCTAGAGAGTGGGATAGGTTTAATAACTACCCTAACCCTAACGCGTACCCTAACCCTAACCCCTACCCTAACCCTAACGCGTACCCTAATCCTAACCCGTACCCTAAACCGAGCCCTAACCCTAACACTAACCCTAACCCTAACCCTAGCCCATACCCTACGCCGTACCCGAACCCGTACCCGAAGCCGATCCCTAACCCTAACCCTAACCCTAACCCTAACCCTAAGCTACCCTTGACTGCTTCTGCCTCCAATACATTTCCTAAGCACTAGTGCTTTAAGGAACAGGTTAAAAAGGGAATCCTAATGTGATTTCTTGAGAATGGCTGTGTTCCTTATCTTATCCTAGTGTCTAAACACTTCTCCATGGCTGGACCCCCAAATAATATTCCTTTACGTGCTAAGGGGTATCTAGAGAGTGGGATAGGTTTAATAACTACCCTAACCCTAACGCGTACCCTAAACCTAACCCCTACCCTAACCCTAACGCGTACCCTAATCCTAACCCGTACCCTACACCAAGCCCTAAACCTAACACTAACCCTAACCCTAACCCTAGCCCATACCCTACGCCGTACCCAAACCCCTCCCCGAACCCGTACCCTAAGCCGTACCCTAACCCTAACCCTAACCCTAACCCTAACCCTAAGCTACCCTTGACTGCTTCTGCCTCCAATAGATTTCCTAAGCACTAGTGTTTTAAGGAACAGGTTAAAAAGAGAATCCTAATGTGATTTGTTGAGAATGGGTGTGTTCCTTATCTTATCCTAGTGTCTAAACTCTTCTCCATGGCTGGACCCCCAAATAATATTCCTTTACGTGCTAAGGGGTATCGAGAGAGTGGGATAGGTTTAATAACTAACCTAACCCTAACGCGTACCCTAACCCTAACCCATACCCTAACCCTAACGCGTACCCTAATCCTAACCCGTACCCTAAACCGAGCCCTAACCCTAACACTAACCCTAACCCTAACCCTAGCCCATACCCTACGCCGTACCCGAACCCCTCCCCGAACCCGTACCCTAAGCCGTACCCTAACCCTAACCCTAACCCTAACCCTAAGCTACCCTTGACTGCTTCTGCCTCCAATAGATTTCCTAAGCACTAGTGTTTTAAGGAACAGGTTAAAAAGAGAATCCTAATGTGATTTCTTGTGAATGGGTGTGTTCCTTATCTTATCCTAGTGTCTAAACTCTTCTCCATGGCTGGACCCCCAAATAATATTCCTTTACGTGCTAAGGGGTATCTAGAGAGTGGGATAGGTTTAATAACTACCCTAACCCTAACGCGTACCCTAACCCTAACCCCTACCCTAACCCTAACGCGTACCCTAATCCTAACCCATACCCTAAACCGAGCCCTAACCCTAACACTAACCCTAACCCTAACCCTAGCCCATACCCTACGCCGTACCCGAACCCGTACCCTAAGCCGTTCCCTAACCCTAACCCTAACCCTAACCCTAACCCTAAGCTACCCTTGACTGCTTCTGCCTCCAATACATTTCCTAAGCACTAGTGCTTTAAGGAACAGGTTAAAAAGGGAATCCTAATGTGATTTCTTGAGAATGGGTGTGTTCCTTATCTTATCCTAGTTATCCTAGTGTCTAAACACTTCTCCATGGCTGGACCCCCAAATAATATTCCTTTACGTGCTAAGGGGTATCTAGAGAGTGGGATAGGTTTAATAACTACCCTAACCCTAACGCGTACCCTAAACCTAACCCCTACCCTAACCCTAACGCGTACCCTAATCCTAACCCGTACCCTACACCAAGCCCTAAACCTAACACTAACCCTAACCCTAACCCTAGCCCATACCCTACGCCGTACCCAAACCCCTCCCCGAACCCGTACCCTAAGCCGTACCCTAACCCTAACCCTAACCCTAACCCTAACCCTAAGCTACCCTTGACTGCTTCTGCCTCCAATAGATTTCCTAAGCACTAGTGTTTTAAGGAACAGGTTAAAAAGAGAATCCTAATGTGATTTCTTGAGAATGGGTGTGTTCCTTATCTTATCCTAGTGTCTAAACTCTTCTCCATGGCTGGACCCCCAAATAATATTCCTTTACGTGCTAAGGGGTATCGAGAGAGTGGGATAGGTTTAATAACTAACCTAACCCTAACGCGTACCCTAACCCTAACCCCTACCCTAACCCTAACGCGTACCCTAATCCTAACCCGTACCCTAAACCGAGCCCTAACCCTAACACTAACCCTAACCCTAACCCTAGCCCATACCCTACGCCGTACCCGAACCCGTACCCTAAGCCGTTCCCTAACCCTAACCCTAACCCTAACCCTAACCCTAAGCTACCCTTGACTGCTTCTGCCTCCAATACATTTCCTAAGCACTAGTGCTTTAAGGAACAGGTTAAAAAGGGAATCCTAATGTGATTTCTTGAGAATGGGTGTGTTCCTTATCTTATCCTAGTGTCTAAACACTTCTCCATGGCTGGACCCCCAAATAATATTCCTTTACGTGCTAAGGGGTATCTAGAGAGTGGGATAGGTTTAATAACTACCCTAACCCTAACGCGTACCCTAAACCTAACCCCTACCCTAACCCTAACGCGTACCCTAATCCTAACCCGTACCCTACACCAAGCCCTAAACCTAACACTAACCCTAACCCTAACCCTAGCCCATACCCTACGCCGTACCCAAACCCCTCCCCGAACCCGTACCCTAAGCCGTACCCTAACCCTAACCCTAACCCTAACCCTAACCCTAAGCTACCCTTGACTGCTTCTGCCTCCAATAGATTTCCTAAGCACTAGTGTTTTAAGGAACAGGTTAAAAAGAGAATCCTAATGTGATTTCTTGAGAATGGGTGTGTTCCTTATCTTATCCTAGTGTCTAAACTCTTCTCCATGGCTGGACCCCCAAATAATATTCCTTTACGTGCTAAGGGGTATCGAGAGAGTGGGATAGGTTTAATAACTAACCTAACCCTAACGCATACCCTAACCCTAACCCATACCCTAACCCTAACGCGTACCCTAATCCTAACCCGTACCCTAAACCGAGCCCTAACCCTAACACTAACCCTAACCCTAACCCTAGCCCATACCCTACGCCGTACCCGAACCCCTCCCCGAACCCGTACCCTAAGCCGTACCCTAACCCTAACCCTAACCCTAACCCTAAGCTACCCTTGACTGCTTCTGCCTCCAATAGATTTCCTAAGCACTAGTGTTTTAAGGAACAGGTTAAAAAGAGAATCCTAATGTGATTTCTTGAGAATGGGTGTGTTCCTTATCTTATCCTAGTGTCTAAACTCTTCTCCATGGCTGGACCCCCAAATAATATTCCTTTACGTGCTAAGGGGTATCTAGAGAGTGGGATAGGTTTAATAACTACCCTAACCCTAACGCGTTCCCTAACCCTAACACCTACCCTAACCCTAACGCGTACCCTAATCCTAACCCGTACCCTAAACCGAGCCCTAACCCTATCACTAACCCTAACCCTAACCCTAGCCCATACCCTACGCCGTACCCGAACCCCTCCCCGAACCCGTACCCTAAGCCGTACCCTAACCCTAACCCTAACCCTAACCCTAACCCTAAGCTACCCTTGACTGCTTCTGCCTCCAATAGATTTCCTAAGCACTAGTGTTTTAAGGAACAGGTTAAAAAGAGAATCCTAATGTGATTTCTTGAGAATGGGTGTGTTCCTTATCTTATCCTAGTGTCTAAACTCTTCTCCATGGCTGGACCCCCAAATAATATTCCTTTACGTGCTAAGGGGTATCTAGAGAGTGGGATAGGTTTAATAACTACCCTAACCCTAACGCGTACCCTAACCCTAACCCCTACCCTAACCCTAAGGCGTACCCTAATCCTAACCCGTACCCTAAACCGAGCCCTAACCCTAACACTAACCCTAACCCTAACCCTAGCCCATACCATACGCCGTACCCGAACCCCTCCCCGAACCCGGACCCTAAGCCGTACCCTAACCCTAACCCTAACCCTAACCCTAACCCTAAGCTACCCTTGACTGCTTCTGCCTCCAATAGATTTCCTAAGCACTAGTGTTTTAAGGAACAGGTTAAAAAGAGAATCCTAATGTGATTTCTTGAGAATGGGTGTGTTCCTTATCTTATCCTAGTGTCTAAACTCTTCTCCATGGCTGGACCCCCAAATAATATTCCTTTACGTGCTAAGGGGTATCTAGAGAGTGGGATAGGTTTAATAACTACCCTAACCCTAACGCGTTCCCTAACCCTAACCCCTACCCTAACCCTAACGCGTACCCTAATCCTAACCCGTACCCTAAACCGAGCCCTAACCCTAACACTAACCCTAACCCTAACCCTAGCCCATACCCTACGCTGTACCCGAACCCCTCCCCGAACCCGTACCCTAAGCCGTACCCTAACCCTAACCCTAAACCTAACCCTAACCCTAAGCTACCCTTGACTGCTTCTGCCTCCAATAGAATTCCTAAGCACTAGTGTTTTAAGGAACAGGTTAAAAAGAGAATCCTAATGTGATTTCTTGAGAATGGGTGTGTTCCTTATCTTATCCTAGTGTCTAAACTCTTCTCCATGGCTGGACCCCCAAATAATATTCCTTTACGTGCTAAGGGGTATCTAGAGAGTGGGATAGGTTTAATAACTACCCTAACCCTAACGCGTACCCTAACCCTAACACCTACCCTGACCCTAACGCGTACCCTAATCCTAACCCGTACCCTAAACCGAGCCCTAACCCTAACACTAACCCTAACCCTAACCCTAGCCCATACCCTACGCCGTACCCAAACCCCTCCCCGAACCCGTACCCTAAGCCGTACCCTAACCCTAACCCTAAGCTACCCTTGACTGCTTCTGCCTCCAATAGATTTCCTAAGCACTAGTGTTTTAAGGAACAGGTTAAAAAGAGAATCCTAATGTGATTTCTTGAGAATGGGTGTGTTCCTTATCTTATCCTAGTGTCTAAACTCTTCTCCATGGCTGGACCCCCAAATAATATTCCTTTACGTGCTAAGGGGTATCTAGAGAGTGGGATAGGTTTAATAACTACCCTAACCCTAACGCGTACCCTAACCCTAACCCATACCCTAACCCTAACGCGTACCCTAATCCTAACCCGTACCCTAAACCGAGCCCTAACCCTAACACTAACCCTAACCCTAACCCTAGCCCAAACCCTACGCCGTACCCGAACCCCTCCCCGAACCCGTACCCTAAGCCGTACCCTAACCCTAACCCTAACCCTAACCCTAAGCTACCCTTGACTGCTTCTGCCTCCAATAGATTTCCTAAGCACTAGTGTTTTAAGGAACAGGTTAAAAAGAGAATCCTAATGTGATTTCTTGAGAATGGGTGTGTTCCTTATCTTATCCTAGTGTCTAAACTCTTCTCCATGGCTGGACCCCCAAATAATATTCCTTTACGTGCTAAGGGGTATCTAGAGAGTGGGATAGGTTTAATAACTACCCTAACCCTAACGCGTACCCTAACCCTAACCCCTACCCTAACCCTAACGCGTACCCTAATCCTAACCCGTACCCTAAACCGAGCCCTAACCCGAACACTAACCCTAACCCTAACCCTAGCCCATACCATACGCCGTACCCGAACCCCTCCCCGAACCCGTACCCTAAGCCGTACCCTAACCCTAACCCTAACCCTAACCCTAACCCTAAGCTACCCTTGACTGCTTCTGCCTCCAATAGATTTCCTAAGCACTAGTGTTTTAAGGAACAGGTTAAAAAGAGAATCCTAATGTGATTTCTTGAGAATGGGTGTGTTCCTTATCTTATCCTAGTGTCTAAACTCTTCTCCAATGCTGGACCCCCAAATAATATTCCTTTACGTGCTAAGGGGTATCTAGAGAGTGGGATAGGTTTAATAACTACCCTAACCCTAACGCGTTCCCTAACCCTAACCCCTACCCTAACCCTAACGCGTACCCTAATCCTAACCCGTACCCTAAACCGAGCCCTAACCCTAACACTAACCCTAACCCTAACCCTAGCCCATACCCTACGCTGTACCCGAACCCCTCCCCGAACCCGTACCCTAAGCCGTACCCTAACCCTAACCCTAAACCTAACCCTAACCCTAAGCTACCCTTGACTGCTTCTGCCTCCAATAGATTTCCTAAGCACTAGTGTTTTAAGGAACAGGTTAAAAAGAGAATCCTAATGTGATTTCTTGAGAATGGGTGTGTTCCTTATCTTATCCTAGTGTCTAAACTCTTCTCCATGGCTGGACCCCCAAATAATATTCCTTTACGTGCTAAGGGGTATCTAGAGAGTGGGATAGGTTTAATAACTACCCTAACCCTAACGCGTACCCTAACCCTAACCCCTACCCTAACCCTAACGCGTACCCTAATCCTAACCCGTACCCTAAACCGAGCCCTAACCCTAACCCTAACCCTAGCCCATACCCTACGCCGTACCCGAACCCGTACACTAAGCCGTTCCCTAACCCTAACCCTAACCCTAACCCTAACCCTAACCCTAAGCTACCCTTGACTGCTTCTGCCTCCAATAGATTTCCTAAGCACTAGTGTTTTAAGGAACAGGTTAAAAAGGGAATCCTAATGTGATTTCTTGAGAATGGGTGTGTTCCTTATCTTATCCTAGTGTCTAAACTCTTCTCCATGGCTGGACCCCCAAATAATATTCCTTTACGTGCTAAGGGGTATCTAGAGAGTGGGATAGGTTTAATAACTACCCTAACCCTAACGCGTACCCTAACCCTAACCCCTACCCTAACCCTAACGCGTACCCTAATCCTAACCCGTACCCTACACCGAGCCCTAAACCTAACACTAACCCTAACCCTAACCCTAGCCCATACCCTACGCCGTACCCAAACCCCTCCCCGAACCCATACCCTAAGCCGTACCCTAACCCTAACCCTAACCCTAACCCTAAGCTACCCTTGACTGCTTCTGCCTCCAATAGATTTCCTAAGCACTAGTGTTTTAAGGAACAGGTTAAAAAGAGAATCCTAATGTGATTTCTTGAGAATGGGTGTGTTCCTTATCTTATCCTAGTGTCTAAACTCTTCTCCATGGCTGGACCCCCAAATAATATTCCTTTACGTGCTAAGGGGTATCTAGAGAGTGGGATA
The DNA here is from genome assembly GCF_949987535.1 of Balaenoptera acutorostrata. Lineage (NCBI taxonomy): Eukaryota > Metazoa > Chordata > Mammalia > Artiodactyla > Balaenopteridae > Balaenoptera > Balaenoptera acutorostrata. Next base: position 13,575 of record NW_026645788.1, on the reverse strand, counting down.
GGTTTAATAACTACCCTAACCCTAACCGTACCCTAACCCTAACCCCTACCCTAACCCTAACGCGTAACCTAATCCTAACCAGTACCCTAAACTGAGCCCTAACCCTAACAGTAACCCTAACCCTAACCCTAGCCCATACCCTATGCCATACCCGAACCCCTCCCCGAACCCGTACCCTAAGCCGTACGCTAACCCTAACCCTAACCCTAACCCTAACCCTAACCCTAAGCTACCCTTGACTGCTTCTGCCTCCAATAGATTTCCTAAGCACTAGTGTTTTAAGGAACAGGTTAAAAAGAGAATCCTAATGTGATTTCTTGAGAATGGGTGTGTTCCTTAACTTATCCTAGTGTCTAAACTCTTCTCCATGGCTGGACCCCCAAATAATATTCCTTTACGTGCTACGGGGTATCTAGAGAGTGGGATAGGTTTAATAACTACCCTAACCCTAACCGTACCCTAACCCTAACCCCTACCCTAACCCTAACGCGTAACCTAATCCTAACCAGTACCCTAAACTGAGCCCTAACCCTAACAGTAACCCTAACCCTAACCCTAGCCCATACCCTATGCCATACCCGAACCCCTCCCCGAACCCGTACCCTAAGCCGTACCCTAACCCTAACCCTAACCCTAACCCTAACCCTAAGCTACCCTTGACTGCTTCTGCCTCCAATAGATTTCCTAAGCACTAGTGTTTTAACGAACAGGTTAAAAAGAGAATCCTAATGTGATTTCTTGAGAATGTGTGTGTTCCTTATCTTATCCTAGTGTCTAAACTCTTCTCCATGGCTGGACCCCCAAATAATATTCCTGTACGTGCTAAGGGGTATCTAGAGAGTGGGATAGGTTTAATAACTACCCTAACCCTAACGCGTTCCCTAACCCTAACACCTACCCTAACCCTAACGCGTACCCTAATCCTAACCCGTACCCTAAACCGAGCCGTAACCCTAACACTAACCCTAACCCTAACCCTAGCCCATACCCTACGCTGTACCCGAACCCCTCCCCAAACCCGTACCCTAACCCTAACCCTAACCCTAACCCTAACCCTAAGCTACCCTTGACTGCTTCTGCCTCCAATAGATTTCCTAAGCACTAGTGTTTTAAGGAACAGGTTAAAAAGAGAATCCTAATGTGATTTCTTAAGAATGGGTGTGTTCCTTATCTTATCCTAGTGTCTAAACTCTTCTCCATGGCTGGACCCCCAAATAATATTCCTTTACGTGCTAAGGGGTATCTAGAGAGTGGGATAGGTTTAATAACTACCCTAACCCTAACGCGTACCCTATCCCTAACCCCTACCCTAACCCTAACGCGTACCCTAATCCTAACCCGTACCCTAAACCGAGCACTAACCCTAACACTAACCCTAACCCTAACCCTAGCCCATACCATACGCCGTACCCGAACCCCTCCCCGAACCCGTACCCTAAGCCGTACCCTAACCCTAACCCTAACCCTAACCCTAACCCTAAGCTACCCTTGACTGCTTCTGCCTCCAATAGATTTCCTAAGCACTAGTGTTTTAAGGAACAGGTTAAAAAGAGAATCCTAATGTGATTTCTTGAGAATGGGTGTGTTCCTTATCTTATCCTAGTGTCTAAACTCTTCTCCATGGCTGGACCTCCAAATAATATTACTTTACGTGCTAAGGGGTATCTAGAGAGTGGGATAGGTTTAATAACTACCCTAACCCTAACGCGTTCCCTAACCCTAACACCTACCCTAACCCTAACGCGTACCCTAATCCTAACCCGTACCCTAAACCGAGCCCTAACCCTATCACTAACCCTAACCCTAACCCTAGCCCATACCCTACGCTGTACCCGAACCCCTCCCCGAACCCGTAACCTAAGCCGTACCCTAACCCTAACCCTAACCCTAACCCTAACCCTAAGCTACCCTTGACTGCTTCTGCCTCCAATAGATTTCCTAAGCACTACTGTTTTAAGGAACAGGTTAAAAAGAGAATCCTAATGTGATTTCTTGAGAATGGGTGTGTTCCTTATCTTATCCTAGTGTCTAAACTCTTCTCCATGGCTGGACCCCCAAATAATATTCCTTTACGTGCTAAGGGGTATCTAGAGAGTGGGATAGGTTTAATAACTACCCTAACCCTAACACGTACCCTAACCCTAACCCCTACCCTAACCCTAACGCGTACCCTAATCCTAACCCGTACCCTAAACCGAGCATAACCCTAACACTAACCCTAACCCTAACCCTAGCCCATACCCTACGCCGTACCCGAACCCGTACCCTAAGCCGTTCCCTAGCCCTAACCCTAACCCTAACCCTAAGCCTAAGCTACCCTTGACTGCTTCTGCCTCCAATAGATTTCCTAAGCACTAGTGTTTTAAGGAACAGGTTAAAAAGGGAATCCTAATGTGATTTCTTGAGAATGGGTGTGTTCCTTATCTTATCCTAGTGTCTAAACTCTTCTCCATGGCTGGACCCCCAAATAATATTCCTTTACGTGCTAAGGGGTATCTAGAGAGTGGGATAGGTTTAATAACTACCCTAACCCTAACGCGTACCCTAACCCTAACCCCTACCCTAACACTAACGCATACCCTAATCCTAACCCGTACCCTACACCGAGCCCTAAACCTAACACTAACCCTAACCCTAACCCTAACCCATACCCTACGCCGTAACCAAAACCCTCCCCGAACCCGTACCCTAAGCCGTACCCTAACCCTAACCCTAACCCTAACCCTAACCCTAAGCTACCCTTGACTGCTTCTGCCTCCAATAGATTTCCTAAGCACTAGTGTTTTAAGGAACAGGTTACAAAGAGAATCCTAATGTGATTTCTTGAGAATGGGTGTGTTCCTTATCTTATCCTAGTGTCTAAACTCTTCTCCATGCTGGACACCCAAATAATATTCCTTTACGTGCTAAGGGGTATCTAGAGAATGGGATAGGTTTAATAACTACCCTAACCCTAACGCGTACCCTAACCCTAACACATACCCTAACCCTAACGCGTACCCTAATCCTAACCCGTACCCTAAACCGAGCCCTAACCCTAACACTAACCCTAACCCTAACCCTAGCCCATACCCTACGCCGTACCTGAACCCTTCCCCGAACCCGTACCCTAAGCCGTACCCTAACCCTAACCCTAACCCTAACCCTAACCCTAAGCTACCCTTGACTGCTTCTGCCTCCAATAGATTTCCTAAGCACTAGTGTTTTAACGAACAGGTTAAAAAGAGAATCCTAATGTGATTTCTTGAGAATGGGTGTGTTCCTTATCTTATCCTAGTGTCTAAACTCTTCTCCATGGCTGGACCCCCAAATAATATTCCTTTACGTGCTAAGGGGTATCTAGAGTGTGGGATAGGTTTAATAACTATCCTAACCCTAACCGTACCCTAACCCTAACCCCTACCCTAACCCTAACGAGTACCCTAATCCTAACCAGTACCCTAAACTGAGCCCTAACCCTAACACTAACCCTAACCCTAACCCTAGCCCATACCCTACGCCGTACCCGAACCCCTCCCCGAACCCGTACCCTAAGCCGTACCCTAACCCTAACCCTAACCCTAACCCTAAGCCACCCTTGACTGCTTCTGCCTCCAATAGATTTCCTAAGCACTAGTGTTTTAAGGAACAGGTTAAAAAGAGAATCCTAATGTGATTTCTTGAGAATGGGTGTGTTCCTTATCTTATCCTAGTGTCTAAACTCTTCTCCATGGCTGGACCCCCAAATAATATTCCTTTACGTGCTAAGGGGTATCTAGAGAGTGGGATAGGTTTAATAACTACCCTAACCCTAACGCGTACCCTAACCCTAACCCCTACCCTAACCCTAACGCGTACCCTAATCCTAACCCGTACCCTAAACCGAGCCCTAACCCTAACACTAACCCTAACCCTAACCCTAGCCCATACCATACGCCGTACCCGAACCCCTCCCCGAACCCGTACCCTAAGCCGTACCCTAACCCTAACCCTAACCCTAACCCTAAGCTACCCTTGACTGCTTCTGCCTCCAATAGATTTCCTAAGCACTAGTGTTTTAAGGAACAGGTTAAAAAGAGAATCCTAATGTGATTTCTTGAGAATGGGTGTGTTCCTTATCTTATCCTAGTGTCTAAACTCTTCTCCATGGCTGGACCCCCAAATAATATTCCTTTACGTGCTAAGGGGTATCTAGAGAGTGGAATAGGTTTAATAACTACCCTAACCCTAACGCGTTCCCTAACCCTAACCCCTACCCTAACCCTAACGCGTACCCTAATCCTAACCCGTACCCTAAACCGAGCCCTAAACCTAACACTAACCCTAACCCTAACCCTAGCCCATACCCTGCGCTGTACCCGAACCCCTCCCCGAACCCGTACCCTAAGCCGTACCCTAACCCTAACCCTAAACCTAACCCTAACCCTAAGCTACCCTTGACTGCTTCTGCCTCCAATAGATTTCCTAAGCACTAGTGTTTTAAGGAACAGGTTAAAAAGAGAATCCTAATGTGATTTCTTGAGAATGGGTGTGTTCCTGATCTTATCCTAGTGTCTAAACTCTTCTCCATGGCTGGACCCCCAAATAATATTCCTTTACGTGCTAAGGGGTATCTAGAGAGTGGGATAGGTTTAATAACTACCCTAAACCCTAACGCGTACCCTAACCCTAACCCCTACCCTAACCCTAACGCGTACCCTAATCCTAACCCGTACCCTAAACCGAGCCCTAACCCTAAGACTAACCCTAACCCTAACCCTAGCCCATACCCTATGCCGTACCCGAACCCGTACCCTAAGCCGTTCCCTAACCCTAACCCTAACCCTAACCCTAACCCTAAGCTACCCTTGACTGCTTCTGCCTCCAATAGATTTCCTAAGCACTAGTGTTTTAAGGAACAGGTTAAAAAGGGAATCCTAATGTGATTTCTTAAGAATGGGTGTGTTCCTTATCTTATCCTAGTGTCTAAACTCTTCTCCATGGCTGGACCCCCAAATAATATTCCTTTACGTGCTAAGGGGTATCTAGAGAGTGGGATAGGTTTAATAACTACCCTAACCCTAACGCGTACCCTAACCCTAACCCCTACCCTAACCCTAACGCGTACCCTAATCCTAACCCGTACCCTACACCGAGCCCTAAACCTAACACTAACCCTAACCCTAACCCTAGCCCATACCCTACGCCGTACCCAAACCCCTCCCCGAACCCGTACCCTAAGCCGTACCCTAACCCTAACCCTAACCCTAACCCTAAGCTACCTTTGACTGCTTCTGCCTCCAATAGATTTCCTAAGCACTAGTGTTTTAAGGAACAGGTTAAAAAGAGAATCCTAATGTGATTTCTTGAGAATGGGTGTGTTCCTTATCTTATCCTAGTGTCTAAACTCTTCTCCATGGCTGGACCCCCAAATAATATTCCTTTACGTGCTAAGGGGTATCTAGAGAGTGGGATAGGTTTAATAACTACCCTAACCCTAACCGTACCCTAACCCTAACCCCTACCCTAACCCTAACGCGTACCCTAATCCTAACCAGTACCCTAAACTGAGCCCTAACCCTAACACTAACCCTAACCCTAACCCTAGCCCATACCCTACGCTGTACCCGAACCCCTCCCCGAACCCGTACCCTAAGCCGTACCCTAACCCTAACCCTAACCCTAACCCTAAGCTACCCTTGACTGCTTCTGCCTCCAATAGATTTCCTAAGCACTAGTGTTTTAAGGAACAGGTTAAAAAGAGAATCCTAATGTGATTTCTTGAGAATGGGTGTGTTCCTTATCTTATCCTAGTGTCTAAACTCTTCTCCATGGCTGGACCCCCAAATAATATTCCTTTACGTGCTAAGGGGTATCTAGAGAGTGGGATAGGTTTAATAACTACCCTAACCCTAACGCGTACCCTAACCCTAACCCCTACCCTAACCCTAACGCGTACCCTAATCCTAACCCGTACCCTAAACCGAGCATAACACTAACACTAACCCTAACCCTAACCCTAGCCCATACCCTACGCCGTACCCGAACCCGTACCCTAAGCCATTCCCTAAACCTAACCCTAACCCTAACCCTAACCCTAAGCTACCCTTGACTGCTTCTGCCTCCAATAGATTTCCTAAGCACTAGTGTTTTAAGGAACAGGTTAAAAAGAGAATCCTAATGTGATTTCTTGAGAATGGGTGTGTTCCTTATCTTATCCTAGTGTCTAAACTCTTCTCCATGCTGGACCCCCAAATAATATTCCTTTACGTGCTAAGGGGTATCTAGAGAGTGGGATAGGTTTAATAACTACCCTAACCCTAACGCGTACCCTAACCCTAACCCATACCCTAACCCTAACGCGTACCCTAATCCTAACCCGTACCCTAAACCGAGCCCTAACCCTAACACTAACCCTAACCCTAACCCTAGCCCATACCCTACGCCGTACCTTAACCCCTCCCCGAACCCGTACCCTAAGCCGTACCCTAACCCTAACCCTAACCCTAACCCTAACCCTAAGCTACCCTTGACTGCTTCTGCCTCCGATAGATTTCCTAAGCACTAGTGTTTTAACGAACAGGTTAAAAAGAGAATCCTAATGTGATTTCTTGAGAATGGGTGTGTTCCTTATCTTATCCTAGTGTCTAAACTCTTCTCCATGGCTGGACCCCCAAATAATATTCCTTTACGTGCTAAGGGGTATCTAGAGTGTGGGATAGGTTTAATAACTATCCTAACCCTAACCGTACCCTAACCCTAACCCCTACCCTAACCCTAACGAGTACCCTAATCCTAACCAGTACCCTAAACTGAGCCCTAACCCTAACACTAACCCTAACCCTAACCCTAGCCCATACCCTACGCCGTACCCGAACCCCTCCCCGAACCCGTACCCTAAGCCGTACCCTAACCCTAACCCTAACCCTAACCCTAAGCCACCCTTGACTGCTTCTGCCTCCAATAGATTTCCTAAGCACTAGTGTTTTAAGGAACAGGTTAAAAAGAGAATCCTAATGTGATTTCTTGAGAATGGGTGTGTTCCTTATCTTATCCTAGTGTCTAAACTCTTCTCCATGGCTGGACCCCCAAATAATATTCCTTTACGTGCTAAGGGGTATCTAGAGAGTGGGATAGGTTTAATAACTACCCTAACCCTAACGCGTACCCTAACCCTAACCCCTACCCTAACCCTAACGCGTACCCTAATCCTAACCCGTACCCTAAACCGAGCCCTAACCCTAACACTAACCCTAACCCTAACCCTAGCCCATACCATACGCCGTACCCGAACCCCTCCCCGAACCCGTACCCTAAGCCGTACCCTAACCCTAACCCTAACCCTAACCCTAAGCTACCCTTGACTGCTTCTGCCTCCAATAGATTTCCTAAGCACTAGTGTTTTAAGGAACAGGTTAAAAAGAGAATCCTAATGTGATTTCTTGAGAATGGGTGTGTTCCTTATCTTATCCTAGTGTCTAAACTCTTCTCCATGGCTGGACCCCCAAATAATATTCCTTTACGTGCTAAGGGGTATCTAGAGAGTGGAATAGGTTTAATAACTACCCTAACCCTAACGCGTTCCCTAACCCTAACCCCTACCCTAACCCTAACGCGTACCCTAATCCTAACCCGTACCCTAAACCGAGCCCTAAACCTAACACTAACCCTAACCCTAACCCTAGCCCATACCCTGCGCTGTACCCGAACCCCTCCCCGAACCCGTACCCTAAGCCGTACCCTAACCCTAACCCTAAACCTAACCCTAACCCTAAGCTACCCTTGACTGCTTCTGCCTCCAATAGATTTCCTAAGCACTAGTGTTTTAAGGAACAGGTTAAAAAGAGAATCCTAATGTGATTTCTTGAGAATGGGTGTGTTCCTGATCTTATCCTAGTGTCTAAACTCTTCTCCATGGCTGGACCCCCAAATAATATTCCTTTACGTGCTAAGGGGTATCTAGAGAGTGGGATAGGTTTAATAACTACCCTAAACCCTAACGCGTACCCTAACCCTAACCCCTACCCTAACCCTAACGCGTACCCTAATCCTAACCCGTACCCTAAACCGAGCCCTAACCCTAAGACTAACCCTAACCCTAACCCTAGCCCATACCCTATGCCGTACCCGAACCCGTACCCTAAGCCGTTCCCTAACCCTAACCCTAACCCTAACCCTAACCCTAAGCTACCCTTGACTGCTTCTGCCTCCAATAGATTTCCTAAGCACTAGTGTTTTAAGGAACAGGTTAAAAAGGGAATCCTAATGTGATTTCTTAAGAATGGGTGTGTTCCTTATCTTATCCTAGTGTCTAAACTCTTCTCCATGGCTGGACCCCCAAATAATATTCCTTTACGTGCTAAGGGGTATCTAGAGAGTGGGATAGGTTTAATAACTACCCTAACCCTAACGCGTACCCTAACCCTAACCCCTACCCTAACCCTAACGCGTACCCTAATCCTAACCCGTACCCTACACCGAGCCCTAAACCTAACACTAACCCTAACCCTAACCCTAGCCCATACCCTACGCCGTACCCAAACCCCTCCCCGAACCCGTACCCTAAGCCGTACCCTAACCCTAACCCTAACCCTAACCCTAAGCTACCTTTGACTGCTTCTGCCTCCAATAGATTTCCTAAGCACTAGTGTTTTAAGGAACAGGTTAAAAAGAGAATCCTAATGTGATTTCTTGAGAATGGGTGTGTTCCTTATCTTATCCTAGTGTCTAAACTCTTCTCCATGGCTGGACCCCCAAATAATATTCCTTTACGTGCTAAGGGGTATCTAGAGAGTGGGATAGGTTTAATAACTACCCTAACCCTAACCGTACCCTAACCCTAACCCCTACCCTAACCCTAACGCGTACCCTAATCCTAACCAGTACCCTAAACTGAGCCCTAACCCTAACACTAACCCTAACCCTAACCCTAGCCCATACCCTACGCTGTACCCGAACCCCTCCCCGAACCCGTACCCTAAGCCGTACCCTAACCCTAACCCTAACCCTAACCCTAAGCTACCCTTGACTGCTTCTGCCTCCAATAGATTTCCTAAGCACTAGTGTTTTAAGGAACAGGTTAAAAAGAGAATCCTAATGTGATTTCTTGAGAATGGGTGTGTTCCTTATCTTATCCTAGTGTCTAAACTCTTCTCCATGGCTGGACCCCCAAATAATATTCCTTTACGTGCTAAGGGGTATCTAGAGAGTGGGATAGGTTTAATAACTACCCTAACCCTAACGCGTACCCTAACCCTAACCCCTACCCTAACCCTAACGCGTACCCTAATCCTAACCCGTACCCTAAACCGAGCATAACACTAACACTAACCCTAACCCTAACCCTAGCCCATACCCTACGCCGTACCCGAACCCGTACCCTAAGCCATTCCCTAAACCTAACCCTAACCCTAACCCTAACCCTAAGCTACCCTTGACTGCTTCTGCCTCCAATAGATTTCCTAAGCACTAGTGTTTTAAGGAACAGGTTAAAAAGAGAATCCTAATGTGATTTCTTGAGAATGGGTGTGTTCCTTATCTTATCCTAGTGTCTAAACTCTTCTCCATGCTGGACCCCCAAATAATATTCCTTTACGTGCTAAGGGGTATCTAGAGAGTGGGATAGGTTTAATAACTACCCTAACCCTAACGCGTACCCTAACCCTAACCCATACCCTAACCCTAACGCGTACCCTAATCCTAACCCGTACCCTAAACCGAGCCCTAACCCTAACACTAACCCTAACCCTAACCCTAGCCCATACCCTACGCCGTACCTTAACCCCTCCCCGAACCCGTACCCTAAGCCGTACCCTAACCCTAACCCTAACCCTAACCCTAACCCTAAGCTACCCTTGACTGCTTCTGCCTCCGATAGATTTCCTAAGCACTAGTGTTTTAACGAACAGGTTAAAAAGAGAATCCTAATGTGATTTCTTGAGAATGGGTGTGTTCCTTATCTTATCCTAGTGTCTAAACTCTTCTCCATGGCTGGACCCCCAAATAATATTCCTTTACGTGCTAAGGGTTATCTAGAGTGTGGGATAGGTTTAATAACTAATCTAACCCTAACCGTACCCTAACCCTAACCCCTACCCTAACCCTAACGCGTACCCTAATCCTAACCAGTACCCTAAACTGAGCCCTAACCCTAACACTAACCCTAACCCTAACCCTAGCCCATACCCTACGCCGTACCCGAACCCCTCCCCGAACCCGTACCCTAAGCCGTACCCTAACCCTAACCCTAACCCTAACCCTAACCCTAAGCTACCCTTGACTGCTTCTGCCTCCAATAGATTTCCTAAGCACTAGTGTTTTAAGGAACAGGTTAAAAAGAGAATCCTAATGTGATTTCTTGAGAATGGGTGTGTTCCTTATCTTATCCTAGTGTCTAAACTCTTCTCCATGGCTGGACCCCCAAATAATATTCCTTTACGTGCTAAGGGGTATCTAGAGAGTGGGATAGGTTTAATAACTATCCTAACCCTAACGCGTACCCTAACCCTAACCCCTACCCTAACCCTAACGCGTACCCTAATCCTAACCCGTACCCTAAACCGAGCCCTAACCCTAACACTAACCCTAACCCTAACCCTAGCCCATACCCTACGCCGTACCCGAACCCGTACCCTAAGCCGTTCCCTAACCCTAACCCTAACCCTAACCCTAACCCTAAGCTACCCTTGACTGCTTCTGCCTCCAATACATTTCCTAAGCACTAGTGCTTTAAGGAACAGGTTAAAAAGGGAATCCTAATGTGATTTCTTGAGAATGGGTGTGTTCCTTATCTTATCCTAGTGTCTAAACACTTCTCCATGGCTGGACCCCCAAATAATATTCCTTTACGTGCTAAGGGGTATCTAGAGAGTGGGATAGGTTTAATAACTACCCTAACCCTAACGCGTACCCTAAACCTAACCCCTACCCTAACCCTAACGCGTACCCTAATCCTAACCCGTACCCTACACCGAGCCCTAAACCTAACACTAACCCTAACCCTAACCCTAGCCCATACCCTACGCCGTACCCAAACCCCTCCCCGAACCCGTACCCTAAGCCGTACCCTAACCCTAACCCTAACCCTAACCCTAACCCTAAGCTACCCTTGACTGCTTCTGCCTCCAATAGATTTCCTAAGCACTAGTGTTTTAAGGAACAGGTTAAAAAGAGAATCCTAATGTGATTTCTTGAGAATGGGTGTGTTCCTTATCTTATCCTAGTGTCTAAACTCTTCTCCATGGCTGGACCCCCAAATAATATTCCTTTACGTGCTAAGGGGTATCGAGAGAGTGGGATAGGTTTAATAACTACCCTAACCCTAACGCGTACCCTAACCCTAACCCATACCCTAACCCTAACGCGTACCCTAATCCTAACCCGTACCCTAAACCGAGCCCTAACCCTAACACTAACCCTAACCCTAACCCTAGCCCATACCCTACGCCGTACCCGAACCCCTCCCCGAACCCGTACCCTAAGCCGTACCCTAACCCTAACCCTAACCCTAACCCTAAGCTACCCTTGACTGCTTCTGCCTCCAATAGATTTCCTAAGCACTAGTGTTTTAAGGAACAGGTTAAAAAGAGAATCCTAATGTGATTTCTTGAGAATGGGTGTGTTCCTTATCTTATCCTAGTGTCTAAACTCTTCTCCATGGCTGGACCCCCAAATAATATTCCTTTACGTGCTAAGGGGTATCTAGAGAGTGGGATAGGTTTAATAACTACCCTAACCCTAACGCGTTCCCTAACCCTAACACCTACCCTAACCCTAACGCGTACCCTAATCCTAACCCGTACCCTAAACCGAGCCCTAACCCTATCACTAACCCTAACCCTAACCCTAGCCCATACCCTACGCTGTACCCGAACCCCTCCCCGAACCCGTACCCGAAGCCGTACCCTAACCCTAACCCTAACCCTAACCCTAACCCTAAGCTACCCTTGACTGCTTCTGCCTCCAATAGATTTCCTAAGCACTAGTGTTTTAAGGAACAGGTTAAAAAGAGAATCCTAATGTGATTTCTTGAGAATGGGTGTGTTCCTTATCTTATCCTAGTGTCTAAACTCTTCTCCATGGCTGGACCCCCAAATAATATTCCTTTACGTGCTAAGGGGTATCTAGAGAGTGGGATAGGTTTAATAACTACCCTAACCCTAACGCGTACCCTAACCCTAACCCCTACCCTAACCCTAACGCGTACCCTAATCCTAACCCGTACCCTAAACCGAGCATAACACTAACACTAACCCTAACCCTAACCCTAGCCCATACCCTACGCCGTACCCGAACCCGTACCCTAAGCCATTCCCTAAACCTAACCCTAACCCTAACCCTAACCCTAAGCTACCCTTGACTGCTTCTGCCTCCAATAGATTTCCTAAGCACTAGTGTTTTAAGGAACAGGTTAAAAAGAGAATCCTAATGTGATTTCTTGAGAATGGGTGTGTTCCTTATCTTATCCTAGTGTCTAAACTCTTCTCCATGCTGGACCCCCAAATAATATTCCTTTACGTGCTAAGGGGTATCTAGAGAGTGGGATAGGTTTAATAACTACCCTAACCCTAACGCGTACCCTAACCCTAACCCATACCCTAACCCTAACGCGTACCCTAATCCTAACCCGTACCCTAAACCGAGCCCTAACCCTAACACTAACCCTAACCCTAACCCTAGCCCATACCCTACGCCGTACCTTAACCCCTCCCCGAACCCGTACCCTAAGCCGTACCCTAACCCTAACCCTAACCCTAACCCTAACCCTAAGCTACCCTTGACTGCTTCTGCCTCCGATAGATTTCCTAAGCACTAGTGTTTTAACGAACAGGTTAAAAAGAGAATCCTAATGTGATTTCTTGAGAATGGGTGTGTTCCTTATCTTATCCTAGTGTCTAAACTCTTCTCCATGGCTGGACCCCCAAATAATATTCCTTTACGTGCTAAGGGTTATCTAGAGTGTGGGATAGGTTTAATAACTAATCTAACCCTAACCGTACCCTAACCCTAACCCCTACCCTAACCCTAACGCGTACCCTAATCCTAACCAGTACCCTAAACTGAGCCCTAACCCTAACACTAACCCTAACCCTAACCCTAGCCCATACCCTACGCCGTACCCGAACCCCTCCCCGAACCCGTACCCTAAGCCGTACCCTAACCCTAACCCTAACCCTAACCCTAACCCTAAGCTACCCTTGACTGCTTCTGCCTCCAATAGATTTCCTAAGCACTAGTGTTTTAAGGAACAGGTTAAAAAGAGAATCCTAATGTGATTTCTTGAGAATGGGTGTGTTCCTTATCTTATCCTAGTGTCTAAACTCTTCTCCATGGCTGGACCCCCAAATAATATTCCTTTACGTGCTAAGGGGTATCTAGAGAGTGGGATAGGTTTAATAACTACCCTAACCCTAACGCGTACCCTAACCCTAAACCCTACCCTAACCCTAAGGCGTACCCTAATCCTAACCCGTACCCTAAACCGAGCCCTAACCCTAACACTAACCCTAACCCTAACCCTAGCCCATACCATACGCCGTACCCGAACCCCTCCCCGAACCCGTACCCTAAGCCGTACCCTAACCCTAACCCTAACCCTAACCCTAACCCTAAGCTACC